>NC_062529.1:21916528-21919028 GCF_022655615.1 Tachysurus fulvidraco | reverse complement strand
ACCCCAAGCTAATAATTCAGTTTGATCCAAGGACTGGTGTGAAGTAACGCATAGCGATATTGGAGTTTTTAAATTCTGGTGATCTGAGACAGCTCAGCTTAAGCGTTAGCATCCCGTGCTAATGTTTGCAGGTCTTGAGGTGTGATCTGAGGTCTGGTACTTAGCATACATGCTAATACCGGATTTCTTCATAGTGAGCTTGGACACAGTCGGTCAGAAAGTCCGGGCCGAGCGTTAACGTCCCACGCTGATGTTGCACGTCTTGCAGCTCGGGTCCTTCTTAGCATTGACGGTGGACAGACTCATGAGCTGATGGCCACTAATCTGGGCCACGGTGCCCCGTTGCAGCTCTACAGGCTCTGTGTAGATAATCTCCAGGATGACGTCCTGTGCATGGCGGAACTCCACACGCCCGTCTTCACTGCACACACGGGTCAGGAAGCGGTTGTTGGTTTCATCCAGCTCGGGCAGCCTCTCGCTACAGTAGTTGTCTCCGGTTGAGCCACGCGGGGCCAGCACCAGGATCACATAGTGGTACGCTGTGTACATGCAGTAAAAATCGCCAAAGTAGAGACGTGTATTGGGCCCAAAGAGCTCCTCGGCATTGATCTGGAAGCGGTAGCGGCCATACGGAGAGTCCTGAGGCGGCTCACCCGTGTTAAACTCCGTGTTGCAGCTGAAGAAGACGCCCTCGATCTTGCCACTAAGCGGAGAGCCGTGACTTCCGCTGTTGTCCTTCAGCGAGGGGAGCATTCGGCCTCCATGCACATTCCTGAAACAGAGGGATAAAGAGATTTCTTCTTCCTTTTTTGTTTTCTTTTCCATGAAAAGAAAAAGGTCTTTTAAATAGTTACCGTTCTCTCTGTATCTTATGTTACACATGCCTTCAGCTGCATCTCCAAACTTACAGGGTGCTGTTTAACATTCTATCACTCGATATTTATAGAAAAACATTATACTGTATGCAGAGAGTCACAAAGTGCTATTGCTTCCTGTTTTTCTTTAAATATCATAATAATGAAATGTGTGGTTCCTTTAGTCTAAAACATATTATTAGGTTTATGTACTGTACATTCTTCTATAGGCTACAGGGGGGCACGGTGGCTTAGTGGTTAGCACGTTCGCCTCACACCTCCAGGGTTGGGGGTTCGATTCCTGCCTCTGCCTTGTGTGTGTGGAGTTTGCGTGTTCTCCCCGTGCCTCGGGGGTTTCCTCCGGGTACTCCGGTTTCCTCCCCCGGTCCAAAGACATGCATGGTAGGTTGATTGGCATCTCTGTAAAATTGTCCATAGTGTGTGAGTGAATGAGAGTGTGTGTGTGCCCTGTGATGGGTTGGCACTCCGTCCAGGGTGTATCCTGCCTCGATGCCCGATGACGCCTGAGATAGGCACAGGCTCCCCGTGACCCGAGGTAGTTTGGATAAGCGGTAGAAAATGAATGAATGAATGAACATTCCTCTGTATATCACTTTGTTTCTTCCTTACCCGTGTATTCCTAAGCATACAGCATGGATCAGTGTGTTGTGTGGCATTTCTGGTAGCGGTCCCTCACCTGCAGTAGTCGAAGTACTCTTGGTTCTGATTGCGGTAGAAGACGGAAAAGGGCAGCATCCTGCCTGAGATGACCTCGGCCTTCTGGATCAGCTGAGTCAGATGAACAGGAGAGTAATCTATAAAAACACAACACACTCTTTAATCACTTCTGTATAAAACACTAGTCTATGTGGCACTGAAGGGAAAAAAAGCTAAGAAATAAATAAATCGATCAAATAATGTAACCGGTCTCGCTTCTTTATTGAAGCCGGAATCACAGAAAACCGACAGAAAAGATAATCAACCCAATTCAAATAAGCAAAATTCATGCTTTTGCTTATTTGCTATAATTTGTCATTTAAATATTTCTCCTATTGTATGAAGTAAAATAGGAGGTAAAATATTTACCACCTCGGCGCTGTGGAATTGCACAAATTCTTTTTATTCGTATTGTGCTTTTAACATCGGACGTTGTCGCAAAGCAGCTTTACTTAAATATATAAATTCAGGATTTAAATGATGTAGTTTTTAAGTTTGGATTTAAAATTGCCTAATGAGCAAGTCATCGGTGGCGTTGCCGAGGAAACGCTCCCTGATCACTTCTGACATATGACTGACACGATATAAAATGCGTTATAGTTTCTATAGTAACGGCTCGTCGCAGGGACTCGTATGTAACAGACACGCTGCATTATTACACAGTATTACAACTAACGCTAAGTTATTTAAATGCATTTTATACACCTAAGGGTTAAGGGCCTTGCTCAGGGGTCCAGCAGTGGCAGCTTTGTGGCCCTGGGATTCGAACTCACAACCTCCTGATCAGTAGTCTAACCACTACCACATCACAGTAATATATGAAACAGGGTTGTCATTATAAATAGCATTGTAGGACTGCTGTGGTATCAGGGGAATAAAACGTCATTGCGTCCTGTTGTTATTAAGAACTTCAGGTTGGTAAAAGTATT
>NC_062529.1:21884028-21909028 GCF_022655615.1 Tachysurus fulvidraco | reverse complement strand
AAAAGGAAAAAAAAACTATCATGTTACAAAGAAACTGTCCTTTTAAAGATGTATACAGACCACTGGCACTGGAGACTCCATCCATAAACATCACGTAAACATCACCTTACACAAACTTTCACACGTCCCTGTAGGAGCTGTTACCATGGGAACAATAATGTGTGTTAATCTAAACCTGGGATTTATCATTCAGTTCTGTCGGAGTAGTTCTGCCTGTAACCTTAATCACAGGTTTATATAAATATGTTCAGTTCAGTGAGTCTGTCTAAAAAATAAATAAATAAATAAATATTTTTATTTAAATGTAAGGAATACATTTAATTGACATATTTAATTTTGTTTATTTTATTCGATTGAAATATTTAATTTTATTTAAATATAAGGAGACATTAAAATTGACATTTAATTTTATTTATTTTATTCATGAAATATTTAATTTTATTTAAATGTAAGGAGACATTTAATTGGCATTCATTAAAGGAGTCTCTAGTTTCAGAGCTTTGCAAAACAAATAAGCAAAAAAAAAAAATCAAAAACACGTAATTTTACAAAGAAAAATTTCTAAATGTTGATATTTATTTAACATTTTTGTGAATGACACTTCTTTGGGACAAAGTTGTGTTTGTATTTGTATTTTGTATATATATTTTTTTGTATTGTGTCATGGATGATATAGATGGATAAGTCTCAATCTCAAAGACGAGATAAGTCTCAATCTCAAAGACGCTACAGGAGCCCAGAGTCGCCAGCAACACATTTGGAAGTTTTTGCAATGATGGGAGGGAAAATAATGCTGTCGCAGGTTTACGGCGCAAGAAATGAAAGTGTGCTTTATGTACGAGTTAAAAATAAGAACACAGAGCACGGCGGTGATTTACACGGCTAAACCCTCAAACAAAAGAAACATCTTTCTCAAAGCACACCACTTGCTGCACTCTCCTCCTCCTCCTCTCTCTTTCTCTCTCTCTCTCTCTCTCACACACACACACACACACACACACACACACACACACACGTGTACACACGTACAGTAGTTTCCATGGCAACTTGCCAAGCTGATTAAATACACAGTTCTCAGGGGAAACGGTGACACAGTGTCTCGAGACATCACTGAAAATTCTGGAAAATGTCTGATGAAATGTTCATCCTTAATGCCAGATTTTCTACCGGTGTTTAATGAAAGAGCGCTTTATTACAAGATTACAGGTATCTTGTGTAAAAGAGGATGACAAGGAGTACGTCTGTAACGTGTACATGGATGTAGATGGAGGAATTTTTGTGTTATGTTTCTTATGTTCTGTAAAGCTGCTTTGTGACAATGTCCAAATTATACATACTGTATGAATTGAATTGTATAGTTGTGGAGGTGTAGAGATGGAGATATTTATGTGTAGAGATGTAAATATGGATGTGTGGATGTGGATATTGATGTGTACTGTAAATATGTAGATGTGGATGTGTTGATGTTGATGTGTAACTCTGGATGTGTGGATGGCGATGTGGATGGAGATGGAGATGGAGATGTCGATGTGTAGCTGAAGAAGTAGATGTGTGGACGTAATTGTTGATGTGTAGCTGTAGAGTTCGATGTGTTAATGAAACAGCCAGATGATAAGAGGTTATAAGCTGAGGTATGCGTGACCCTGTTATACTGAATTACATGCTATCTGCAGACAAACACACACACACACACACACACACACACACACACACACACACACACACACACACACACACACACAATCACTCACACACTTTTGCATTTAGACATTTAATGAAAAGCAGTATCTGATCCTCAAAACAACATCCAACAGAGACAGAGATAAAAATGTCCTTCACATTTTAACTCATTCAACAATGTCCATTGTTCCATTTTACTGGCAACAATACTGGGAAAGAAAGAAAGAAAGAAAGAAAGAAAGAAAGAAAGAAAGAAAGAAAGAAAGAAAGAAAGAAAGAAAGAAAGAAAGAAAGAAAGAACAGACAGATAGACAGACAGACAGACAGACAGGTAGACAGACAGATAGACAGACAGGTAGACAGACAGATAGACAGACAGGTAGATTGAAAGAAAGAAAGAAACTCAATTTCTCTCCTGTTCTAAAATGTACAGTTAGGATGAATTGAGGAATATACAATCATTTAAATATTTATTTTACCTGTTACATCACTCCTGACCTCTTCTTTGTTTAACAGCCAGTTATCAGGACATATCAGACAGACAGACAGTCAGACAGACAGACAGACAGACAGACAGACAGACAGACAGACAGACAGTCAGACAGACAGACAGACAGACAGACAGATAGATAGATAGATAGATAGATAGATAGATAGATAGATAGATAGATAGATAGATAGATAGATAGATAGATAGATAGATAGATAGATAGATAGATGGCTGGGAGGATGAGATAGATAGATAGATAGATAGATAGATAGATAGATAGATAGATAGATAGATAGATAGATAGATAGATAGATAGATAGATAGATAGATAGAGACATCCGTTGTCTCTCACTAACTCTATCTATCTATCTGTCCACTTTCACTGATTAATTCTGATGTAAACGAGCTCTTGACAGATAAAAACACTTCACTGGCCTCATAAAGCAAAACAGAACACAATGAGTCATCGTGCTAGCATTAGCATAACATTAGCATGGCCTCCACAGCAACAGATGGATCTGGGCTTTAGACGGTCTGTTAGTAAAACACAGAAATTCTCAGTCATGCTTTTTGCTTTGTCTTTATAATCATGTTAGATTTTATGTTTACAACTTCTTTCCTCCTCGAATTCCTCCTCACTGTAAAGGGAAATGATGCAGTTAGTGGATTTGACAAGTTTGAATGAGGAGAGATTCTTTTTCACCACTCGAGCTCTTTCCTGAGGTCATCGTGACAGACGGAACAAATAGAATGGACTGATTTCCGGAGTGATTTCGTTTCAGGATGCTGTAAATGTCAATGTGGCCACTTTAGAATTAAAAAAATAAAGTTTCTCAAGGACACAGCATCAATCAAAGACGCACTGGGAGCAGCAAGGCACAACCATGGCTGTGTTCCAATACTGCATTTAGCGTCCATTTCCTCTCAGCAGAATCTACTTGATCATTGCAGACATAAATACAAAGTGAAAACTCATGCTATGATGCAAGCTTATATGCACTAAGTTCTTTGCACACAGGGATAGTGTATATGGGCAAACGTTTGTGGACACGTATGTGACAAGAAAAGTCAAGAAGGCAGAACTGATCTGATCTTGCTTAAGGTGACGATGTGTACTTTTCCTCATAAACACAGTGTTATATTAAAGGCTAAAACACAGGATTAGTTCCAGTTGGGTTTTATTAAACTCTTAAAATCATCAACAGTCAGCTGACACAAAGACAAACAGTTTATATATTCACTTCATTCCATACCCTCGCACTGACACTCTGACCTTAAGAAATACATAACCATTACAACTACTTAGTTACGTATTTACTCCTAGTTGCTCTGCTTCCCTATCAATAAATGATTTAATCAAGTAAAGCAAAAAAACAACAACAACAAAAAAACTAGAAATAGGCACAATATCGATTTGTTTAAACTATTTTAAATCTAATGAAGGCGAATTGTGCGTGTATGTGTGTGTACATTTATGTGAGAGTGTGTGTGTGTGTGTGTATGTGTGTATGCATGTGTGTGTGTATGTACATGTGTGTTTATGAGAGTGTGTGTGTACGTTTGTGTGAGAGTGTGTGTGTATATGTGTGTATGCATGTGTGTGTGTGTGTGTGTGTGTGTGTGTGTGTGTGTGTGTGTGTGTGTGTGTGTGCGCGCGCATGTAGGTGTGTGAGAGTGTGTGTGTATGTTTGTGTGAGTGTGTGTATGTGTGTGTATGTGTATATACGTGTGTATGCATGTTTGTGTGTGTGTGTGTGTATGGTACATGTGTGTGTGTGTGTGTGTGTGTGTGTGTGTGTGTGTGTGTGTGTGTGTGTGTGTGTGTGTGTGTTTCTGACAATTTGACACAGACAGTGAGGAGGATGCAGCAGAGCTTCATAGTGACTGGAACAGAAAATATGTCCAAACAAACAAATCCAAAATGACAAGTTAATTAATAATCATTCAGAATTTTATTCAACCTGGAGGCAACAAGTCACACAAAGACACACAAAGACTCCATCTCAGTCTTTCTCCCTCTAGGACCTATCTATCTATCTAGAGTCTACATGATTTAGCGCTGACTTAAGTTCAAATACATACAAAACACATATATAAATAAAAAGTGATTCAAATTCATTTGTTTTTAATTGATGATCATTACTGTGATCGATGAAATTCTGGTTTCTCAGATTTTCTTGTATATATATATATAGAAAGGGGGGCATAGAAGCCTTTTTTATCGCCACATATACATTACAGCACAGTGGAATTCTTTTCTTCACATACCCCAACTGAGGAGGTTGTGGTCAGAGTGCAGGGGCAGCTATGATACAGCACCCCTGGAGCAGGGAGGGTTGAGGGCCTTGCTCAAGGGCCCAACAGTGGCAGCTTGGCCTTGAACCCCGATTCTTCGATCCTCCGATCAACAACCCAGAGCCTTGACCAGTTGCGCCACCACTGCCCCTCCAGTTGCGCCACCACTGCCCCACCAGTTGAACTTGCTAACATCTCTGTTCATTAGTCTACGATATGTAAAACACTGAACAAGCAGGGGATCCATGGCAGGACACCACGAAGGAAGCCACTGCTTACTAAAAAGAACATTGCTGCATGCCTGAAGTTTCCAAACGAGCACATTGACACTCCACAACGGTATTGGAAAAATGGCACGGCATATCATCATGAAAACATCATCCCGAGTGTAAGGTACGGTGGAGGAAACATCAGGATTTGGGGCTGCTTTGCTGCATCAGGGCCTGGCCAGCTTGCAATCATTGAGATGACCCAAAACACCAGAGCAAGTCCACAACAGAATGGCTTCAGAAAAACAAAATCCACCTTTTGGAGTGGCCAAGTCAGAGCCCAGACCTCAACCCTATAAAGATTCTATGGATTGACTTGATTCTGCCAGGAAGAATAGGCTAAAATTCCTTTTTTTGAATGTTGATTGAGTGTGTTCAATAAGGACATGAAAGATCAGAATTTTGTTTGTGTAATTATTGTTAGACATATTATGTTTGTCAGTACCCTGGACTTAGATGAAGATCATTCATTAATTCATTTTCTACCGCTTATCCAAACTACCTCGGGTTACGGGGAGCCTGTGCCTATCTCAGGTGTCATCGGGCATCGAGGCAGGATACACCCTGGACGGAGTGCCAACCCATCACAGGGCACACACACACTCTCATTCACTCACACACTCACACACTACGGACAATTTTCCAGAGATGCCAATCAACCTATCATGCATGTCTTTGGACCGGGGGAGGAAACCGGAGTACCCGGAGGAAACCCCCGAGGCACGGGGAGAACATGCAAACTTCACACACACAAGGCGGAAGCGGGAATCGAACCCCCAACTTTTTCTTGCCACTGTATGTGTTTATATATATATATATATATATATATATATATATATATATATATATATATATATATATATAATATAGAATAATGCAGAATATAATCTATAATGCAGAAATGCTGGTCTCATGGATAATGTGAAACAGTTCAGTATCGTTCCCTTATCGGGGTTAATTAGAGAATGCAGACAGACAGACAGACAGACAGACAGACAGACAGACAGACAGACAGACAGACAGACAGACAGAGAAATGGATAATTTTTCGCATTTCATTTCATGTTGCATAAAATCGTGCACACAGAATCCATCTTCTTCTATCAATACCAAGAAAAAGGCATAATTGAAAGCACGAGCATTTCCCTATCGATCGACCCACCACGATCTCTCAGATTAGAACAGATTCAGAAAGCCGATCCTCTCCTACCTCGAGTTCCTCAACCTTCTGTCATGACCCTATATATAGTTTCCATCCTGAGTCGATACGTCAGCAAACGGCGCTATAAATATAACTCGATTTTACATACAGGATGTATACACCAGGATTGACGCCCTGCCCTTGTATTCATCCCCTGGTTATTTCATTACACCTTGTATATAACAGATGGAAAAATAACAGTGTGTGTGTCATGGAATGCAAATAGAAGTGAACCTGATAGACATGTGTGAATGTTATCCTTCCATCGCCATGATTTAATGAAGACTGAGAGGAAAGTCAAGCTGTTTTTCATAGCCTCTAAACAACATGTGATCAAACCTGATCATTATAATATACAGATACAGAGAAATATACAAATATACCCTCTTTCCACTTTATTAGGAACACTAGTCATCCTGTCAGCCAATCATGCGCTATCAGCACAACGCAGAAACTCACATAGCTCATAGATTTACGTAACGGAGCTTCGGTTAAAGCTCACATCAAACATCAGACTAAAGAAAATGATCTCTTAAACCATGACTTTAACCGTGGCATAGTTCGTCATGCCTAATGTGCGGGTTTAAGGATTTCCGAAACTGCTCTGGTATTTTCACACACAACAGTGTCTGAATTTTACATAGACGGGTATAAACAATAAAAAACATTGAGTGAGTGTGAGTGGAAAAAACTGAACAGTGTGGGTGAGTCTGTGCTCATGACGGCCTAAGATTCCTGTTCTTGGCTGAAAGGAGTGAATCCAGATGTGTTCTTCTGCTCATCCAGCTCAAGGTTTAATGTTTTGTTCATACTGTTGTGAGATATTTTTCTCCTGACACGGTTGTAAAGAGTGAATAGAAGCCTTTATTTTTGCCACATATACATTACAGCACAGTGGAATTCTTTTCTTCACATATCCCAACTGAGGAGGTTGGGGGTCAGGGAGCAGGAGGGCGGAGCAGGGAGGGTTTAGCTCAATTGCCTTGCTCAGGTGCCAAGCTGGGGCTTGAACCTTGACCTTCCGATCCAGAGCCTGGCAGCTCTTCTCATCTTCCTCTGACCTCTTTCATGAACAAGGTGATAGTTTTGTACCATTCTGTGTAAACTTTATGTGGAAAAATAAAGACTGCTTTATGTGAAAATCCCAGGAGATCAGCTCTACAAGGAGATCAGTTTATAAAATACTCAAACCGGCACATCTGGCACCCACAGTCAAGTCACGGAGATCATGAGAGGCGTTGATATGCTGGTGGATATACAGTCATGAGATGGGTATGATAGTCACTTTAACATTTATCCAAAGAGACTAACGTTTGAGACGAGATACACTGAGCTCTTCCAGGGTTAAGTAAGGACCTTGCTCAAGGGCTCAGCAATGGTGAATTCATGACCTTCTTATCAGCAGCCCCAAGAACGCTGCACAAACACTTTCCTTTGTCTTCTTTGATCAATCCTAATGCAACACACATTCAACAGTACAACAAAAACCTTTGAAAATAATCTAGCTTAAATCTAATCCTCAGTCAAATCTCAACCTGCACTGCAATGCCATGTCAAAGCTATGAGCAAACCAGAGTGTTCACATACACACATCTGGAACACCTCACATACAGTATAAACCTTTTCACTTGTCACTCTTCTCTGTCTTTCTTTCAACACTCTTGGATCCTTTCACCATTTTCAAATTCTGCTCAGATTTCCAAGTGTATTGTCAAAGATATTTTATAATTCCTTCCTTTTTTCCTAAATAAGATCAGCCACGGATCTGGATTTAGTCTTTTTTTCAGCACAGGAGGTATTATGGTTAACGTCCGTAAAAAAAAAAACATGGAGGTCTTCTACATATCCACATTAGTGGTTTGTAAACTGATTTGTCACTAAGCTTTTAAAGCTTAGCATTATTTTAGTCACGGAAGATGAACAGATTTATGCTGAATCATTGGCTTTGTTACTCTCTCTGTCTAAATAATTAAAGACCCTCGACATGTTTAGAAGGATGTTTTCCCGGAAGCCTCCATTTAGCTGCTGAACTCTCAGCCATGTTCCCAGATTGTTACTTTGCTGTCCGTCTGGTGTACTGGCATACTTCTAAAACCTGTCTGGTAGATGCTGTACAATTCCAGGAGCTTTTCATACTCATTTATTAATAAAATTCTTGAAGATTTCCTGGAAAGCGCGTGCATGCTTTTATGTATCCATGGTAACGCATTGGCATGGCAACCATGACTTAATCCCACCTGATAACCATTTGGAAATTGTTGTATTTGGATTCAGATTGTGAAGAGAGAAAAGATGCTGAGCTACGGTGGATAGTCGTCATGGTTACCTCCAGGGTTCTGAAAAAAACGTCGCTCACATGATCGATGCTATGTTCACACTTACAGTGATGTCATCAATGCCAATAGAGGTTCCTACTACTGGTTCCCATAGTGATAATGTTTATATCAGTGGGTTGAGCAACTAGTGGTCTACATGACAACAAAAAGTTTCTTGCTGCCAAAATGAACCATTCTGGAGGGAGATCTGGAGTATCATCTACATCATATACAGGATGAAGGAGAATCAGTGTGACTAATCTAGAGAATTTATTATTATTATTATTATTATTATTATTATTATTATTCAGTATAAACCTTTATTTATTAACTTACTATAAGCTCTTTTAGAAAAACATAAATCCGACTTCAAAGAAATACCAAATCTCTACACGCACTTGCAAGTCAGAAATGTTACTGTAACCATGGAAACGTACCTGTAACATCACCACTCTTTTTTTCTTTTCTTTCAGGATCAATGACCGTGTGATCAGTGAAACCTGATCAGGTATTAGCATCGAACAACAAAACCAGAACAAGACCACATAAAACAGAATATATAACTATATAGTATATATATATATATATATGGATTTCTGCCTGATTTTTGAAAAATATCACGACGAATGATTGGATCCTTCCAAATCAGTAGCCTACAACAGACAGGAAAGCCAAGCGAGCGTTTCAAAAGAAAGCTGGTGGATTTCAAAAGAATTCTGTAGTAATGCGCAGAAAACAATTCAATAAAACATATGAATTGCTTTGTTATACTTATCACAATTACTCACTCATCACGCACATCACACACATCACACACATCACACACATCACACTCATCACACTCATCACATATATCACACTCATCACACTCATCACACTCATCACACACATCACACACATCACACTCATCACACATATCACACATATCACACTCATCACACATATCACACTCATCACACTCATCACACTCATCACACTCATCACACTCATCACACACATCACATACATTGTTAGCCTTTTTTGATCTCTTTTGTACCAAAATAAATGCTGTGCTATTCTACCATGCCTAAACGTAACACTGTAGACATTTACTGTATTTCCCCTCAGCACCAACATCCTCTGCTTTACATTCATACTACAGGAATTGATCATGATCACTCTACATCATTCAAGCTAATCATTACAAACGTGCTTAGAGTTTAGCAAAGCAGCAAAATCGAATTTTGCTGAGAAACATATTTTATTTATTTATTTACATATTTTGCAGTGAGGTTTTTTCCTGTTATCACTTACATTATATCAGCTATAAAGATTCTTTCCCTCACCAGACTCTGGCATAAAGCAGCCTGTCATGACAAAGCATTACATGTAGACTTACGTGGCTCAGAACTCACTGTTGATGGAGACTCCTTCCAAACATTTTAAATAAGTGTCTTCGTACAGAAAACGTTGCCATATCGATGTGCGTTCCTTTGTTAAATTAATGAATTGATCATTTGGTTATTATTTCAAAGCTCGTTTTGCATTACAGGTCCGAGTCAATTGTTGGCAACGATAAGAACGATAACATATTAGCATATTACAGTCACCACCGTCAAAGCTCCTGATCTAGAAAACGAGTCAACGGCTTCTAACCAATCAGATTTGAGAATCCACAATAAGAACAATAAATCAATTAATACCTTGTTTTAGTGGATTTGGTAAAATTACAAAAGTGAACAGGAATGTTGTGGGGAATGTATATATATATATATAAAATGAATAAAAAAGGAATATGTGATTTTAATTTAATTGGTTCTAGACTTCTGGTTCAGACACCCGATAATTTAAACCATGGTGGACCTACTCGTTCCCGCACAAGCACATACACTGCCTGATCTTCTACTGACTGCATTGTTGCAGTAAATGCATGCAAGGTGACGGACACAGCTAGATTTAAAGCACAGGGTCCTCACATAGGGTGCAGCATCATGCATCACACCCAGTTTACTATATAACGCATCATTTGCGGACTACTACATGCACGTGACGGTTGTCTTTTAGTACGAATGTCTGCAAATGACCCATGATGATGATGATGATGATGATGATGATGATGGGGGAAAAAACGCCCAGTCTAGCAGCAGTGGCGGCAGCGCGATCGCGAGTGCGAGCGCGAGCGCAAGCCGTGTCCATGGTGCTGAAACATGCTGCACAGATTTCTGGTTGTGATCTTTCTCTTAGAAGGCAAAACAAAAGCAAACAAAAATCCAGTGACAACAATGTATAGATGGCTGTAACATAATAATAATAATAATAATAATAATAATAATAATAATAATAATAATAATAATAACGCATGTGTCCTTGATGGTCTGTCGGTGATCTATAAGCAAATCACAGGTTATTGCAAAGTAGACGTAACGCACGCGCGATGACACGGCACACGTGTCATGCATTTAAATAAAAAAGCAGCAAGGGAGAGAGAAAAAGAGAAATTTACGGCTTGGGTGATGACTCGGACTAAAAGGACGTTGCTGGTGCAAGAGTGCAGGATGATGCGTTTCTGCACGCGCGCTCCTTACCGTCTCTCTCGCATAGCTGTAGTGACTCCAGGCTCAGGTTCTTGGTCACCGTGCCCTCGCGCGGGCTCAGCGGGCCAGGCACCGCCATGACGATCCGCTTAGATCTGTGTCCGGATTGCAGTGCTGTCTTAGGGGTGTGTGTGTGAGTGTGTGTGTGCGGGGGTTGGTACGGGGTTTTCTGCCGATACAGGGAGTGACCAAGAGGGAGAAATTTTCTCTCTCTCTCTCTCTCTCTCTCTCTCTCTCCCTCTCTCTCTCTCTCTCTCTCTCTCTACGTCACCACCTTTAACACACAGCACACACGAAATCAAGCAATGCGCAGGTCACTTGCACATGATCACCCCTTGCACACACGCATACACACATTTGCATTCTAATAGACTTCCACTATTATTTCAAATAACACACAGCCACGCTACATTCAAGCGTGTTGAACACGTGTGTGCTACTACTACGCCGATTTCTTGCTTGTTTGTTTGTTTAGCAATGCGTTGTGTGATTTTCTAGATATTCGTACTAACTACAGATTAATTAAAAATAAATAAATAAATAAATAAATAAATAAATAAATAAATAAATAAATAATACACCATCAGAAAGAAATGTATCCTTCCTTGCAGCTTGGGGTCAAACCGTCAACGTCACACCTTGTATCTGGAAATGAGGTGCATGAGGTGCATCTTTGATTAGCTTTCACTTAATTAAAGCTTTAAAGCTCAATTAAAGCTTTAAAGGTGCAGCAGAGGCCTTTAAAGTCTTTCCAGTGCTTTCAATTAATTTTTTTAGGGACACTAAAGGCACCACTTCAGCAACACCGGTAGTTAGGTTTAATTAGATTGATACAAACCAGCTAACCTACTGCTTATCGTATAACTGTAGATATACGCTATATAGAAAAAAAAGTATGTGCTCCCCATACATCACACCTAGATGTGGTTCTTCCTCAGACTGGTAACTGTTCCAGCATGACGATGCTCCTGTGCACAAAGCCCCACAGTGTTTTAAGGTTGGAGTGGAAGAACTCAACTCATACCTGACTCTGACTCAACCCCACTGAACACCTTTGAGATTTTACTAATGCTCTTGTAGCTAAACAAACAAAAATCCACACAGCCACGCTCCAACATCTAATGGAATGGTGCCCCCCACTTATTATACAATTAATCATAATTAATTGTAATTAATTATGAATTACAATTACAGCATTTGGCAGTAAGGTTACAGTCAATGTTCTTTTTAAAGGTTTCATGGCAATTATTAAAAATACCAGCATTTATACTGAAGTACTAAAGAATACAAACCAGATTTTTTTTTAGAGTTGCCTCTCCTACAGCATCACACACACACACACACACACACACACACACACACACACACACACACACACACACACACACACACACACACACACACACACACACACACACACACCCCATCCTCCACTTTACTGCTGATGTCATAGCCACTGGCGCTCATGTCCTTATTTGGTGTGGGAGCGGTGCATCACATCACTACTCAGCACAACTTCCTGCTAAAACCGGAACAGTTTAGAAACACTGAAAATCTGACGTGTGTGTACACACACACACACACACACACACACACACACACACACACACACACACACACACACACACACACACACACGTTATTATATCCTAATTTGACTAAAATCAATCACATATTATGAGGCTATAGGTGTGTAGCATACATAAATATTGTATGCAATAAATAATTAGCTCATTTAAATATAACAATATATTTAATATCCCAACTATAATATAAATGACAATGTATGCATTTGTAGTAAATTAATAATAAGATATAACAAAACATAGAAATACTTCATTTTAACTCTAAATTTTTATAATACAATTTAAATCCAAAATATTTGTATAATATGAATAAAGTAGGATTCATTAAAGATGATCTACTAACTGTCAAATAATTATTTTGCTGTTATATATGAAAAATTAGGACAACCAATATTTTATCTTTTTACCATAGTAATTTAATTATAATAAATAAAAACAATTAATATTTTTTATAAATTGTTTATATTTTATTCTTGTCTTCTGTCCTAAGAATTTAAGCATATTAAATTATTGCACTTTGATATGAAATTCTTTCATTAGACTAATGTCAATGCTGTCAAGGTGATACATTTATAAACACTCAGATATTCATTCTGAAAACTTTGCTTGCATATGTTTATTTTAATTCTGGTAACCAAACCACAATGGAACTTCTTCTGAACATTCTGATTCTTTTTTATTAGGATGTGACCAGGAGCTGATCTGTCTGCAGCACAGGCATCACTTCCGCATGCTTCTTACTGTGCTAAAAAACAGAACCTGTGGAACTTTAAGTGAGTCAGTCATGACTCTGGTCTGATTCTTGTAAGTACTGAACATTCTCCTGTACGACTCTTTGGACCATCAAAAAAAAAAAAGAAAGAACCTAAATTAAAAATGTCCACTCCATCAACTTAAACACCTTTGAAGAATTATTGCTTTAACACTTTAGGAATATTGATAAATTCCTTAAATCACCACCAATCACCGTTTCTTCATATCAAACACTCTGGAGAGCAAAGTCCACCCAAGAAAGCATGGTTCAACCAATCATGCAGTAAAGAACTTCCTGTAAATGATTAATGCGTCCTGTGTGGCGGAGTTCATCTCTCTGTAACTCTCACGTGTCATCTGAATATTTAATATCAACACCCTAACAAGAGCTCTTATTAAAAAATAAAAAAAATAAATAAAACATGCTAATGAGCTGCTTAGCAAAACTTTGGGTCCCTTGTGTTGAACATCTGGAAAGTTTGACCTAAAACCAGATGTGTATAAAACAAACAAAAAAAACCTGTTGATACAATCAGATCTGTCATGAGAACAAGCTAGCAAACGTTTTCAAAGTGGAAACATTTATGGATGATGTTAAAGCAATATGTCTCAAAGGGGAAATAGAGAGAGACAGAGAGAGAGAGAGCATACACTTTGTAATCCCGAGGCTACAAGGCTTTAACCTCAATTATTTTGTAAAAAATAAAACACACACAACAAACCGAGGTCAACTTATAAAAATAGGGAAATATTCAAAGTAAAAAAACAAACAAACAAACTACTAAAATAATGGATGACCAGCCATACACATAATCAAAACTAAACAATACAAAAACAGCCTCATTTTAATTAACTTCAAATACATTTCACCATCATTTATCCTACACTATACACGATTTTAATCCACAGCTGCATATAGAAATGATTTTATATGTGAGGTTTGTTTAAAATAAAGTCTAGAAGAAAAGACACACAGAATGATGGTGCGGATGTGGTTTAGGACACAGCGAGACTTCCTGTAATCTTTAACCTTCACTCCGAAGCCAAAAATAAATGTATATTACGGGTAGGCAGGCATCTAGAGAAATGAACATGTCCCAAAGTGACAATAACGTGGAATGGAGAGAGAGAGAGAGAGAAAAAAATCATCATTAATATATTCTCGAACATCTCTCTGTAAAATGATTATTGTTTTTTTTTTTCCTGGAAAATCTGGAGGCATATTGGGGGAAAAAAAATTAATAAATCCACAAATGACCTTCTAACTAAAACCAGAGGACAATAAAAAATGTAAATTAATGCTTCTCAAAGAAAATGTAATGTATACAAAATAAAAATATTTACAATACAAAATTTAAAAAAAAAGCAAAAATCAAATTAAATATACACTGGAGCCTTATAGTGCAGCCTTATAGCAATGAATAACATCAATATGAGCAAAACAACAAGGCCTCAAACATAAACTGTGACCTTTGAACTACGAACACTGACGACTAGTAAGTGCACGTGCGCACATACACGCGTAAAGCTAACTTAAAGTGCTTAATACTGATACTTCAATGTGCCAGAGGAGGCAGGAGTACCAAAGTTAAACGTACCGTTTGACCCTTTTATACACTTTTCACTCTAAGGCAACAAAGTAGCAGCCAACATTCCCCAAACTGCCTCTGAAGATAGTCAACGTTTTAATTTTTGGCACTTGTGGCAAAAAAAAAGGACCTTACTGACCCTTATGTCTTTCAACATTATCCAGCCTGATTGTACAGAATGAAAAGGTTTGCTCTACATGATCAGAATCGCCACATTAGTAAGTTGGTGTGTAGTGTAATCCATGTAGAGGTACCATTAACTAGTACCACAGAGGTATTAGATTTTACTGTCTTGTGATTTATTTATTTATTTATTTTAAATCACCAACGCCCGCTCACGCTGGCCACATCGGCGCGGAAGTGTCGAGCCAGACGGCTGTTTACTCCTTCCTCCAGGAACAACGTGCGGATGTTCGAAGGGTCGAAAAGCTCCCGCCGGCTCTTATTCAGCTCTGTCAGCAAGACAAGAGATGGAATACGTTTCATTACGTTTACATTTAAAGCATTTGACAATCGCCCTTATCCAGTTACAGTTTATCTCACTTTACACAGCTGAGCAACTGGGCGTTAAGCAGTTGGCTCAGCAGTGACATCTTTGCTGACATGGGATTCAAACTCACAACCTTCCAATTAATAGTACAACACATTAACCACTGGAATACCACATACCCCACGGTGAGGTCTCTCATCTTCAGTATAGTAAGTACACGATGTTTCCACAAGGGTTCCAGAACCTTCTGAAGAAGTTCCCGGACCTCTTGTGAAAACATTCATTACTGCTATTCTGTACAAAAGTTCAAAAGCCCTGACTGAGTGAGGTTCATACCTCCAAGGCCTTTGATCTTCAGAAGATTCCACAAAATTCCGAAAATACTGCTTCAATACGCGAACAAAGTAAACAAAGATTCTGGGTTCTGAAATCGTTTAAAGAAGTTCTGAAGTCCTGAACCTATGTGGGAAAAAAAACTGTTTGTAGCAAAGATCAAAGAACTAATACAATGTGTGTAATTCCACCGGGCCTTTGATGTTCAGCTTAAACAAAGTTACCACAAGGGATTCTTCAGATGAAAACACATAGAATGGCTTGTAAACAAATTTCATCAAGCGTTCCACAAGATTTGCAGAAAGTTCTTGTGAACTTGTGAAGACACGGATTACTGCTTAAAATAAAAGATCTTTACTGTAAACATACTTTCACAGGGAGTTGTGGAACCTTTTGAGAACATTCCAGAACCCTTGCAGAATCACTGTATACTTCTTACTGTAAAGATCCAAAAGGTGTGATGGAATGGGCATTCACTAACTTCCAGGGGTTTCGTTACCATGACGTAAAGTGGGCGTGTTTCCGTAGGTCCTGGAAACACGCCTTCTTTAAAAAAAACAAAAACCCAGCATACTACGAAGGACAAAACAGTCATACAGGTAGATTTATTTTAGAAAACAAGTAAAAACCTAAAAACTAGGGTTAGGGTTAGAGTTAGGGTTAGATTATCAAATAGGCCACGCCTACCCGATGACGCAATATCTGTTACGCTGTTCTGAAATCCCTGGAAATAAGTGCCTGCCTGATGGAATGTGTTTAATTCCATGGGGCCTTTGATAATCAAAGCACACAAAGATCCTAGAATCTCTGGAGGAAGTTCTGGAACTCTCCTGGTTAAAAACTACACAGTTTCTGGTCTAGAGCAAGCAAATGTTGCTTGTGGATGTGGTAGCCTAGTGGTTAAGGTGTTGGGCTACCAATCGGAAGGTTGTGAGTTCGATTCCTACGTCCACCAAGCTGCCACTGCTGGGCCCCTGAGCAAGGCCCTTAACCCTCAATTGCTCAGTTGCATAAAAATGAGATAAAAATGTAAGTCGCTCTGGATAAGGGCGTCAGCTAAATGCTATAAATGTTGCAAAAATGGCAGATATTCAGTGACGATTTTCAAAACTCAGTGATGTTCATTACTGCACGTTCCACTTGTTAGTTTCTAGTCTTATTAAAGACGGGACCAGGAACTTAAATGGGGCCGAATTAACATTATATAGATTTCTCACCTGAGATCGCCAGCAGCATTTTCCTACGTGCTCCAAACGTCGTGACTCCCAGTTCCTTCAGATCAGGATCCGTTAGTGTGACAAACGTCTGCAGATCAATCTAGCGCACGCACGCACACACACACACACACACACACACACACACACACACACACACAAACAATCATTAACAAGCAATTAAAATGCTCCTGAATAGGTCAAGAGAAAAGCGTTTGTGCTCTTGGGTGGGAGACACAATCTATCCCTGTCAATCACCAGCACCAGCGAGAGGTCAGACAGAGCTTTCCACTGAGAGTGATACACAGCCCTGTGATGCAGCATGAGCAAGAGTTTGAATAGTTGCTAAAGGTTGGTGAGGCAGGAGAAAGAAGGTGGTGAACCTCTCTCTCCTAGTGCCCACATACCTAATCTTCACACACCTAATACTTAATCTAATCCAACACTTAGTCCTACACCTAGCCCCCACACCTAGCGACCACACCTGCCCACAACTAGCACACACACCCAAACCCCACACACCTAATCCCCACACACCTCTAATCCCCACACCCAGTCCCACACCCAGTCCCACACCCAGTCCCACACCCAGTCCCACACCCAGACCCACACCCAGTCCCACACCCAGTCCCACACCCAGACCCACACCCAGTCCCACACCCAGTCCCACACCCAGTCCCACACCCAGACCCACACCCAGACCCACACCCAGTCCCACACCCAGTCCCACACCCAGACCCACACCCAGTCCCACACCCAGACCCACACCCAGTCCCACACCCAGACCCACACCCAGTCCCACACCCAGTCCCACACCCAGACCCACACCCAGTCCCACACCCAGACCCACACCCAGTCCCACACCCAGACCCACACCCAGACCCACACCCAGACCCACACCCAATCCCACACTAAGTCCCCTATATTTAGTGCTCACCTCCTGCTGCTGGAAGACATCAGTGTATTTGCCCAGTCCCAGAGTGCTGAAAAGCTCAGGCAGGTCTGTACCTTTAAGAGAGGAGCTCAGAGATGACGCCTTACTGCCGCCCATAAATGAAATGCACTCCATATAATTACTGGTGCTCAGGTACTGGTCCATGGCTAAGTCACACACACACACACACACACACACACACACACACACACACACACACACACACACACACTAATGAGTGGTGAGATTTATACAGGTCCTGCTAATGGTGCACAAATTTACATAAAATGCACAACAATTTTACCTTCATGACCAACTGGTCAATTAACATGGCATAAACGAACACAGCATATTGTGTAGTGTGTAACATGCACTCACCGCTTCTGCTCTTGCTCCGCTCAGAAGAGCTTATGGTAGAGGGGAATGTGTGTTGTGCTGCTGCACCACCGTTAATCACACAGCTACCGTTTCTGGTGCACCAGCTTTCTCCATCACCGTTGTTACTATGATGCTCCCTGTTGCCCGTGCATGATGCTGAGAGAGTACCCTGACACACACACACAATGATATGTGATCTATGTTTGCATGTACACAGTAAACTGTTTTGATAGAAACATACATCGAAAAGAAAAAAATATGTAAATGTAGCTTGTGTGTGTATAAATACCGTAGTGTTAACTGAGGGTTTGTAGGGTGTATGGCTGCCTCTGCGGAGCTGCTTGATGCTGTCTGCAGGCATGGACTTGGAGAAACCGAGTCCGCTCCATGTGTTGGTCGGGGTCCGAACTTCGGTCACAACTGGCTTCTTCAGCATGGCTGAACCACACACACACACACACACACACACACACACACACACACACACACACACACACACACACACACATATGTATAGAGAGAGAGATGAAAACTAATCAAATCAAATTCACTACAGCACCCAGTAAGACAGCACTAATTGTTTGTGTGCTCTCGACTGACCTTTCGTGGCGAGTAGCTTCTTCTGTTCATAGTCATAGGCCTAAAAGTCACACACACACACACACACACACACACACACACACACACACACACACACACACACACACACACATCTCTACATCAGGTGTGCTTATTAAAAGAGTGATTAATAGAACCTTCACCGTCACTCTCCCTATCCTACCTAAAACTAACTCTTACCCCCTCTCACCCCCTCAACCTCCACTGTCTCCCCTCTTCTGTAGCTTCTGGCACTCTTTCATTTCTTCCTGATCCTCAGTCCTTTTCCTCACTAACCTTGGACTCAGCCACAGACACCTTCCTCTCTTCTCTTTCCTCAACCATGTACTTTCTCTGCCCTCTGTTCACTAAATCTAAGAAAACTTCTTGTTCTGCTCCTTGGCTTTTAGATGTGTTGCACAACAATCAAAGAGAGCTAAGATCATTGGAGAGAAAGTGGACGAACTTGATGCAGATCTTGATTCACATCATACACTCCTGGCCAACTTCTCCTCAGATGTGACTTCGGTCAAGACTTTCTTCTACAAGGAAAAGCTTGAAGCTTTGGCACGACCCTTGTAGGCTCCACATCATCATCTCTTCTCTACTCAACCCCCCGGCTCCACCTTCTTCATCCTCTCTGACTGCAGAAGACTTTGCTTCTTTCTACCACGAGAAGAATGAGAAAATCTGCCGGACCTTCACTTCTGCCCCGACTGAATCTCACAGTCAGGATTCCCTACTCCTTGGTTGTCACATTTCTCAACTGTAGCAGAAGAAGAGATTTTACAACTCATCCGGTCTTGCAATCCTACACCTGCCCATTGGATCCACCCCCTTCCACTATGCTCCAGACCATCTCACAAGACCTTCTGCCCTTCATTACCACCATCATCAATGGACCCCTAACATCTGGTCATGTACCAACTGCCTTAAAGAGAGCAAGAGTTATTCCCATCCTGAAGAAACCTGCTCTGGATCCATCAGACATCAGTAACTACAGAACGATATCACGTCTCTCTTTTCTTTCAAAAATTCTTGAACGCATTGCCTTTAACGCAGCACATTCAACAGAGAAAGCCCTTTTGGATGTCTTTGAGAAACTACATGCTGCTAGATCAGCCAAGCTATCATCTGTCCTCATCCGTTTGATACGGTCAACCACAAGACTCTCTTGTACACCCTCGGGAGAGTGGGAATGGTTTGCTTCCTACCTGGAAGGATGCTCATATCAGGTAACATGGAGGGGAGTGACATCTGCTCCACACAGACTCGCCACTGGTGTCCCACAGGGCTCAGTACTTTGTCCTCTTCTTTTCTCCCTGTATACTCACTCTCTTGGTAAAGTTATTTTCTCACACATGTTTTCTTACTACTGCTATGCTGATGATACACAGCTTATCTTCTCTTTCCCACCCTCAGACACCACAGCTTTTGTTCAGATCTCAGCATGTCTGGCAGAAATATTGTGGATGACTGCTCATCAGTTAAAGCTCAATCCCAGCAAAACTGAACTGCTGTTCATCCCAGGTGATTCATCCCCCAGGCCATGATCTTGCAATATCCCAGCATTAAGATCTGATCTTCCATTCAGTCACAGCTTGCAACCTTGGGGTAACCACGGACACTCATCTGTTCTTTTCCCTCCACGTACAACATTAGAAAGATTCGGCCATTTTCAGTCTCTTGTCATTTCTAGACTGGATTACTGCAACTCACTGCTGGCAGGTCTACCTAACCTATGGACGCAATTCGTCCTCTGCAAATGATCCAAAATGCAGCCGCATGAATTGTTTTCAACCTGCACAAGTTCTCGCATACCACCCCGCTGCTGCGATCCCTCCACTTACCCCAAAGCCCTCATCACTCCTCGCACTGCACCTCGCACCCTCAGATCTACCAGCACTGCTCGACTGGTTCCACCATCTCTCAGGGTAAGAGGTAAGTATACTACAAGACT
This sequence comes from Tachysurus fulvidraco, assembly GCF_022655615.1. Lineage (NCBI taxonomy): Eukaryota > Metazoa > Chordata > Actinopteri > Siluriformes > Bagridae > Tachysurus > Tachysurus fulvidraco. Next base: position 21,888,372 of record NC_062529.1, on the reverse strand, counting down.
CTTCTCTGTTCTGGCACCAAGGTGGTGGAATGAACTACCCCTAGAGGTCCTGACAGCTGAGTCACTGGCTATTTTCACACACCGGCTGAAGACCTACTTATTCAGGTATCTTAAGTCTGTATCCTAGATAACCAGAGTTAATGCATTGTAAATGTAAATGTACTTGTGTATGAGGGACCAGTCTGTTCCTCTCTGCTGCTCTCTCGCTGCCTGGTGCTCTCTTATCAGCTACAGTGTCAGGCTCAGCATCTGACAAAAGACACTCTGATCTACACACACACACACACACACACACACACACACACACACACACACACGAGAGTGATTAACAGGATGAAAAATGAGACACAATCTCTGGCTTGAACGTCAGCTTCTAGCACTGCATTCTGCTTCATGTAACACTACCGAGTCACCGTACGACTCATTATTAACGAGTGACTTAATGACAGGTTTGTTTCAGCGTCTCACAGCAAAGTTCTTATATTGCTCTTTAAGATTTCACACCTGGGCCCGAAAGGATGGCTTCTGGACCTCATCGAGAGCTTGGATTTAAAAACAATGTAGTGATAATTACATTGTGGTGTGGGTTCGGGTTTGTGGTCTTACCGGAGATGTGACTTCTTGGTGCCTTGGAGCAGTTCTACAGTCTGCCGTTTCCCTGATGACACTGTACAGGAAGCCAGCATCTGCTTCAGTTCGCTCCCATTGGCTGAGTGGGATGGGCTCCTGGGCATGCCCACTTCAACAAATGTGTCAGAGCCTGTGAGAAAGAACAAAATGATACACATTTATTCTCTTTGTTCTGTCTCTCCTTCGTCGGTCTGTCTGTCTCTCCTTCGTCGGTCTGTCTGTCTGTCTCTCCTTCGTCAGTCTGTCTGTCTGTCTCTCCTTCGTCAGTCTGTCTGTCTGTCTCTCCTTCGTCAGTCTGTCTGTCTGTCTCTCCTTCGTCGGTCTGTCTGTCTGTCTCTCCTTCGTCCGTCCGTCTGTCTCTCCTTCGTCCGTCCGTCTGTCTCTCCTTCGTCCGTCCGTCTGTCTCTCCTTCGTCCGTCCGTCTGTCTCTCCTTCGCCCGTCCGTCTGTCTCTCCTTCGCCCGTCCGTCTGTCTCTTCTTCGTCCGTCCGTCCGTCTGTCTCTCCTTCGTCCGTCCGTCTGTCTGTCTCTCCTTCGTCGGTCTGTCTGTCTATGTCTCTCTCTCTTTCTACTTCTCTGAGATGTCCAAACAGCTGAGTCACTGGCTGAGTCATCTTCATACGACAGGTGAAGATCTACCACTTCCTGAAACGCTTGAACTATCATGTTTTCCCTGCTTGTTGTATGTGTATATTTAATAATAATAATAATAATAATAATAATAATAATAATAATAAAATTTAAAATAGATTGATGGTATCCTAATTCTGTAACTTAATGTATTCTCTGAGAGAGACTTAAAAGCACTGCTGTACGTCACTCTGGATAATGACATCCGCCATATGCATTTAAATGAAATATGTGTGTGTGTGTGTGTGTGTGTGTGTGTGTGTGTGAGAGAGAGAGATTTTTACCTTCATCAGAGCTAGATTTGTTTGAAAGAGCTTCTGATTGGCTGTGTCCATTAGTTTCCTGTGCTGGGTCACAATGGGCGGGTCCAAGCATGGATTCAGTTAATGACACAGATGAAATCCCTCTGTACATAGAAGGCATCTACAACGCGCGCACACATGCACACACACACACACACACAAACACACACACACTTTCATTAAGTCGAAAATACATAAGTGAAGCCAGTGAAACTGCATTTCCAGGCTAATACTCACGTGTGTTTTGAGTTGCCCTGTGCTCACTGGTTTGTGTATTGGTGCCAGTCCTGGTGGGGGAGAAGGAGTGTGAGTGTGTGAGTGTGTGAGAGAGGGACTGTGTGTGTAATTCTGGCAGTAGCTGTTGACTCCGGACAGCAGCAGACTGCTGAGTGAACCCTGAGAGACAGACTGCAACATCAGGACAGAGGAGAACCCTGAGAGAGAGAGAGAGAGAGAGAGAGAGAGAGAGAGAGAGAGAGAGAGAGAGAGAGAGAGAGAGAGGCAAATGCTTTATAATCCCAAGGCCATAGGCTTTAACATCCTCAATTATTTTGTAAAAAAATAACACACATTACAAACCGAGGTCAACTTATAAAAATAATGAAATATCAATGTTTAAAAAAAAAATGTATTAAAAAAAATTGTGTGTGTACCATTTTAGAGAAATCAGTTAAGGGGGAAAAGGGTCCACTAGAGGGCGCACCAACTCAGAGATGTTTTTTTTTATCCATATATTTGAATTATATTAATATATAGTTTCCACCCATGATTGGACTTGTGATGTAATTATTCAGTATATTATGTAATATTACACTCTTTATTTACATTAAAATGTAAACATTTCTATTGAAACGATATCGTATCAGAACCTATTGCACTCATATAAACCTTTTCTATAACATTTACATTTCTGCCATTTAGCACACAACCTTATCCAGAGTGACTTACAATTCATTTCAATTTATACAACTGAGCAATTGAGAGTGTGTGCAATTGAGCAGTGGCAGCTTGGTGGACCTGGGATTTGAACTCATGACCTTACGATCAGTAGGCCAGCGCCTTAAACACTGAACCACAACATCACGGGGAAGTCGTGGCCTAATGGTTAGAGAGTGTGACTCCTAACCCTAAGGTTGTGGGTTCGAGTCTCGGGCCGGTGATACCACGACTGAGGTGCTCTAGAGCAAAGCACCGAACCCACCAAACTGCTCCCCAGGTGCCACACATAAATGGCTGCCCACTGCTCCGGGTGTGTGTTCACGCTGTGTGTGTGTGTGCACTTTGGATGGATCTGAATATGGGTCACCATACTTAGTCACGTCAATTTCACTTTCAAAGTTATAAGGTTTATATAAAATATCCATATTTCCAAACCTCTGGTGATCGTTAGAGCTCCTGGATGTCCCTCATCATTAAACAGAACTTAAAATGGATTAAAAATTATGAGGTGTCATTCGTTCATTACCAAATACTGTTAGGGTTTGCAAATTACTAGGAGTAAAGAGGAAAATTTGGGAAAATGTTATGTTAAAACTATCAGGTCTCAGGCATTAATTCTGCTTCATAACACCATTATAACCATCCATGATTATTTTCCTGTAAAAGCATGCCTTGTTTTTTACTCAAAACTACACCGTTATCCAGTGATACGACAACATGACGGTGGAAACAACCGTCGCTTTAAATCTTTGTTTGCACTGACTACCATTTCAAGCTGTTTAGGAGCCAATGGTTAGAAATCTGCATGTATGTCAGCTGTACGGTCCTTCAGGGGACAAACCAATACTGTGGTCAGTCGTAATAAGGCTGCAGGTGAAGGCAGGAGTGTTGCCCTGACCTGCAGTGTTGGCGGATGTAGTGGGAGTGTTGGTCCAGAGAGAAGACCCGTGTAATGGAGACAGGGTGTGTGAAAGGTTGCTGCTTTGCACTGTCCCGACTACATCGTTAAGTCCATTCAGATCCGGGTTCGATTCAGACGAGCCGTTATGAGTGGGGAGATCTGGGGAACCTAAGAGGCCTAAAAAAGGAAGCACAAGATTAAATTAAAGCATTTCAGCTTTTTAGAGAACAACTACAGGGTTGTTTGTAACAGGTTTGCAGCTGTTGAAGTGATCAGGGTACGAGGTGCAAATGTGTGACTTTGAAAGCAGTGACGTTGCGAGGGTGGGGCTTTGGGGGGTTACAACGATCATGTACTGTCAATAAAGTACATGACTTAAGAGTAAAAGAAACCCGTTTGTCCGTTATTTTACCTAGTTTATCTATTCCGGTCAGCAGGGGGCACTGTTGCTTGTTTACGGCCGTCATTCATTCAATGGGAGAGTTGGTAAGGTAATAATAATGCAACTGTTCTTCCAAATGTAACAGTTATGCTGACGATACCAATTATATATCATCATATTCAAATGAAATAGCAAAACTATCCACATTAAATGAGTGTGTTAAAGAGATGATTGGTTAAAGGTTGTTAAACTCTGATAAGACAGAAATATTACTTATCGGTCCAAAAACCAGTACACAGAAGCTCTCACACTTCAACTTCCATGTAGATGGATGTACTGTTACTACTAGCTCGACAGTGAAAGACCTGGGTGTTAGATTAGACAGCAACTTGTCTTTTAAAATCAATTAGAAATTAGATATTTCTAGAATTAGAAATATCGCCAAGCTGAGAAACATCCTGTCTGTCTCTGATGCCGAGAAGCTAGTTCATGCATCCATGACCTCTAGACTGGACTATTGTAATGCATTACTAGGTGGTTGTCCTGCATCTTTAATAAATA
>NC_062529.1:21876528-21879028 GCF_022655615.1 Tachysurus fulvidraco | reverse complement strand
TCCTGGTGTTTATATTGTGCATATTGAACGACTTCAAGTAGCGCGAAGAGAAGTGTCCACATTCTCTGCTCCGGAGGATGGTGCTTTGTAGCCCGTGATCGTTCTGTTCTCAGTCCCTGCTACAGGCTCCTGGAGCCACCGTGTTGGAACTGTGACTCCAGAAATACACACTTCACCATACACACATCTGTGTTTGTGTAGAAAAGAGCGGAGAGAAGTGTATCTATAACATAAGGAGTGGATTGTGACCAAACTTTACAGAGATGCGCTAATATGGAAGAAACGAGCTGTTGTATGGAATGGAATCGCTTGAGGCTGCACACAGAGCCACACGTCCTAATCCCTTTCACATGAACTGACCGCACAGTGACCTAGTTTCTCTCTCGGATGTAAAAACTCAGTACTCTCGTTTCCCTTCACTCAGCTCTGTCTGGGCGCACAAATAAATAACACAATACTTACCATAAAGCACATGGACTTACATTCAAACAAGGCCATGCGACCTCAAATGGTGCCCTGTCTGTCGCTTTGTGTGTGTGTGCAGGTTTTTCTGTCGTTGTGTGTGTGTGTGTGTGTGTGTGTGTGTGTGTGTGTTTGTCTGTGTTTCTTTGTTTGAATGTGTGTGTCTTTGTTTAATGTGTGTGTTTGTGTGTGCTTGTGTCCATCTCTTTGTATGTATGTGTTTTTTTGTTTAAATGTGTGTGCATGTTTGTGTGTGTGTAGGTCTGTGTGTATTTGTTAGTATGTGTGTGCATCTCATTTTATGCATGTGTGTGTGTGTGTGTTGTTGTGTGTCTTTGTTTGTATGTATGTGTGTTTCTTTGTTTGTATGTGTGTGTGTAGTTCTGTGTGTCTTTCTTTGAATGTGTGTCCATCTTTGTGTGTATGTCTGTTTTCATGTTTGAATGTGTTTGTGCATGTGTGTCCATCTCTTTGTATGTGTGTGTGTGTGTGTGTGTGTGTGTGTGTGTGTGTGTGTGTAGGTCTGTGTGTCTTTGTTACAATGTGTGTCCATCTCTTTGTATGTGTGTTGGGGGGGGTGTCTGTATGTCACTTTTATTGTGTGTGGATCTGTGTGTCGTTGTTAGAATGTGTGTGTGTGTGTGTGTGTGTGTGTGTAGGTCTGTGTGTCTTTGTTAGAATGCATGTCCATCTCTTTGTATGTGAATGTATGTCAGTCTGTCTCTCTCTTTGTGTGTGTGCGTCAGTCTCTTTGAATGTGTGTGTTTCTTTGTCTGTGGGTGTGTTTGTATAGGTCTGTCTGTCTGTCTCTTTGTCAAAATGTGTGTTTATCTGTGTCTGTATATCTGTGTGTGTGTGTGTGTGTGTGTGTGTGTGTGTGTGTGTGTGTGTGTGTGTGTGTGTGTGTGCGCGTGCTGCAAAGTTAATTTTTGTAACAATGGAAAATACTCGATGAAATATTTGCAGTCTGTGATTGTGACAAATTTATTCTACAATGACACGTTTTCACAAACACAATATGTGTTGGAGCAAAAAAACACTAAGTGAGAAGCGAAAGGTGGTGAAAGTGACACGTGGTTAGAGAAGTGATGGAGGACTGCGGCTACACGTGTCACACTGTCACGTAAGCTGACACACACAGAGTCATGGTAACATCTGACAGGGAAATTCTATTTCATTTATATTAAGTTTTTACATTTAATTTTATTTGTTGTACCTTGACTGCTGCGGCGTTGCTTTGGTTGCCGCGGACGACGACCGTGTTGCCGTATATATGGGAAGGTGGCTTGCACGTAATGGTGACGCCGCAAGACTGTGCGATGTGCTGGATTACTGGAGAGCCGAGGTCCAGGGACTCGATAAATCCCCCGCACTCGAACATCAACACTAATGACATCAACTCCTACAGAGACAGAGAGAGACAGAGAGAGAGAGAGACAGAGAGAGACAGAGAGAGAGAGAGCAGCAGAGAAGAGGAAGAGCAGAGAGACGAGATGAGAAGGCGAGAGGGAGAGACGAGGAGAAGAGATAAGACAGAGGAGAGAGAGAAGAGACAGAGAGAGAGAGACAGAGAGAGAGAGAGAGACAGAGAGAGAGAGAGAGACAGAGAGAGAGAGAGAGACAGAGAGAGAGAGAGAGAGAGACAGAGAGAGAGAGAGAGAGAGAGAGAGAGAGAGAGAGAGAGAGAGAAGCAAACATACGTGTGGGTCTCAGTGTCCATAGTCAGCTACACTAAGCTTTTGTACTCAGAACTTAAAGTTCTCAGATCTCAGGTCTTCATCTCGTTAAGGGTGTTAAAATCCCCTCTCTGGCAGCAAGGCTCAAACCGCACGATGGAAACTCCTCGAAGACGTCCTTCACCAATCCTTGAAGAATTCCACACTGAACACTTTCAGGGACGGACACCAGTTCTTCTAGAGTCCAGCAGGAAGTCCATCTATTCCTGTTGTTCTACCTGAAGAGGGTTCCACGGCGACGACATTCGCCTCATCGACGTTGAGCTCCACTTCCATTCCAGAATCCCTCTGCTCTGCTCTGA
>NC_062529.1:21776528-21866528 GCF_022655615.1 Tachysurus fulvidraco | reverse complement strand
AATGGTGTCTACTGGTGTTTAATGGTCTTTACTGGTGTCTACTGGTCTTTACTGGTGTCTACTGGTGTTTAATGGTGTCTACTGGTGTTTAATGGTGTCTACTGGTCTTTACTGGTGTCTACTGGTCTTTACTGGTGTCTACTGGTCTTTACTGGTGTCTATTTGTGTCTACTGGTGTTTACTGGTGTCTACTGGTATTTACTGGTGTCTATTTGTGTCTACTGGTGTTTACTGGTGTCTACTGGTCTTTACTGGTGTCTACTGGTCTTTACTGGTGTCTATTTGTGTCTACTGGTGTTTACTGGTGTCTACTGGAGTTTACTGGTGTCTATTTGTGTCTACTGGTGTTTACTGGTGTCTACTGGTCTTTACTGGTGTCTACTGGTCTTTACTGGTGTCTACTGGTCTTTACTGGTGTCTACTGGTCTTTACTGGTGTTTACTGGTGTCTACTGGTCTTTACTGGTGTCTACTGGTATTTACTGGTCTTTACTGGTGTCTACTGGTATTTACTGGTATTTACTGGTCTTTACTGGTGTCTACTGGTCTTTACTGGTGTCTACTGGTATTTACTGGTCTTTACTGGTGTCTACTGGTATTTACTGGTCTTTACTGGTGTCTACTGGTCTTTACTGGTGTTTACTGGTGTCTACTGGTATTTACTGGTCTTTACTGGTCTTTTCTGGTGTCTACTGGTCTTTACTGGTGTTTACTGGTGTCTACTGGTCTTTACTGGTGTCTACTGGTATTTACTGGTCTTTACTGGTGTCTACTGGTATTTACTGGTATTTACTGGTCTTTACTGGTGTCTACTGGTATTTACTGGTCTTTACTGGTGTCTACTGGTATTTACTGGTCTTTACTGGTGTCTACTGGTATTTACTGGTCTTTACTGGTGTCTACTGGTCTTTACTGGTGTCTACTGGTCTTTACTGGTGTCTACTGGTCTTTACTGGTGTCTACTGGTCTTTACTGGCGTCTATTTGTGTCTACTGGTGTGTCTACTGGAGTTTACTGGTGTAACAGACAAGGCTTAAAGCCAGTCTGGGCTTCTCAACACACCCAAGCTCACGGATGCTTCTGATTGGTCGACAGGCTTTCAGAGGGGAAACCATGAGCTTGTACACTGTGACTAACCACTGACACCATCACAACCTGGCTGTTGAGAGTTGAAGGTCCATCTGATGCCTGATCTGAGATCAGTGTATGATCTATGCTAATATTTACATGACTTCTGTCGCACCGTGTAAAAGTCACGGATCATTAGTAAGAAAGCTGCTCGGTTTTGGTCTGACGTCCTGGGAAGTCGTGGCCTAATGGTTAGAGAGTCTGACTCCTAACCCTAAGGTTGTGGGTTCGAGTCTCAGGCCGGTAATACCACGACTGAACCCCCAAACTGCTCCCAGGGCGCCGCAGGATAAATGGCTGCCCACTGCTCCAGGTGTGTGTTCACAGTGTGTGTGTGTGTTTACTGCTGTGTGTGTGTTTACTGCTGTGTGTGTTTACTGCTGTGTGTGTGTTCACGGTGTGTGTGTGTTTACTGCTGTGTGTGTTTACTGCTGTGTGTGTTTACTGCTGTGTGTGTTTACTGCTGTGTGTGTGTTCACGGTGTGTATGTGTGTGTTTACTGCTGTGTGTGTGTTCACGGTGTGTTTGTTCACGGTGTGTGTGTGTGTTTACTGCTGTGTGTGTGCACTTTGGGTAAACACAAAGAACAAATTCGTCACATGGACTCTGAAAGGATTTGCAAGCCAAGGAGAGGTCAGGACGGAGAAAGCGAGCGGCAGAGAAGTAATGAGGGAGGAAAGAAGGAAAGAAGGAAAGAAGGAAAGAAAGAAAGAAAGAAAGCGTCTGATCTTAGACGGAGTATTGAGTTACACATCCTCCTGTTTATGCATCTATTTATTTATTCCCAATAAAAAAGGGCAAAGAGAAGACAGAGAATGTTTTCCCCGTGTACTAAACCTCAGGTTGTTCTGCTTGTGTTGTGTGGAATGTTCACAACAAGACGAAGTGTGTTTCCTACAAATCAGCCTGAACTGCGATTCACTCAACCATCACGTGTCGACCTGCAGACGTTAATCACGTTAAACACATGGCGAGTCTGCAGCCTGTGTGTGTGTGTGTGTGTGTGTGTCCGTGAGCGCGAGTGTGTGTGTGTGTACAGTATGAGAGAGAGTGCAAGAGCGGTGTGTGAGTCAGCACAAGTATGTGTATGTGAGACAGCACAAGTGCGCGTGTGTGTGTGAGAGTGTGTGTGAGTGTGTGAGAGTGTGTGTGTATATAAGTGTGTGAGTGTGTGAGAGTGTGTGTATGTGTAAGAGTGTGTGAGAGTGTGTGAGTGTGTGTAAGAGTATGTGAGTGTGTGTGTGTGTGTGTGTAAGAGTGTGTGAGTGTGTGTGTGTGTGTGTAAGAGTGTGAGAGAGTGTGTGTGAGAGTGCGTGAGAGTGTGAGAGTGTGTGTGTAAGAGTGTGTGAGAGTGTGTGTGTGTGTGTATAAGTGTGTGAGTGTGCGAGAGTGTGTGTGTGTGTGTGTGTGAGAGTGTGTGGGTGTAAGAGTGTGTAAGAGTGTGTGAGAGTGTGTGAGAGTGTGTGTAAGAGTGTGTGAGAGTGTGTGTGAGAGAGTGTCTGTGTAAGAGTGTGTGAGTGTGAGAGAGTGTGTGAGAGTGTGAGAGAGTGTGTGAGAGTGTGTGTGTAAGAGTGTGTGAGAGTGTGAGAGAGAGTGTGTGTGTGTGTGTGTGTGTGTGTGTGTGTGTGTGTGTGTGTGTGTGAGTGTGAGAGTGTGTGAGAGAGTGTGTGTGTGTGAGTGTGAGAGTGTGTGTGAGAGTGTGAGAGTGTGTGTGAGAGTGTGAGAGTGTGTGTGAGAGTGTGTGTGTGAGAGTGTGTGTGTAAGTGTGTGTGAGAGTGTGAGAGAGAGAGTGTGTGTGTGTGTGTGTGTGTGTGTGTGTGTGTGTGTGAGTGTGAGAGTGTGAGAGTGTGTGAGAGTGTGAGAGTGTGTGAGAGTGTGTGAGAGTGTGAGAGAGTGTGTGAGAGTGTGTGTGAGAGTGTGTGTGTAAGTGTGTGAGAGTGTGTGAGAGTGTGAGAGAGAGAGAGTGTGTGTGTGTGTGTGTGTGTGTGTGTGTGTGTGTGTGTGTGTGTGTGTGTGTGTGTGTGTGTGTGTGTGTGTGAGAGTGTGAGAGTGTGAGAGTGTGTGTGTGTGAGAGTGTGTGAGAGTGTGAGTGAGAGTGTGCGCGTGTGGTGTGTGTGAGCGTGTGTGTGCGTGTGGTGTGTGCGCGTGTGGAGTGTGTGTGAGAGTGTGTGTGAGTGTGAGCGAGTGTGTGTGGCGGTGTGTGAGTGTGTGCGTCTGTGTGTGTGCGCGTGTGTGAGTGTGTGAGCGTGTGTGTGTGGTGTGTGTGAGCGTGTGTGTGTGTGTGCGTGTGTGTGAGTGTGTGTGTGTGAGCGTGTGTGAGCGTGTGCGCGTGTGTGTGGTGTGCGTGTGTGTGTGTGTGCGCGTGTGGTGTGTGTGCGTGTGTGTGTGGTGTGCGCGTGTGTGAGGAGTGTGCGCGTGTGTGTGTGCGCGCGTGTGTGTGTGTGTGTGTGCGTGCGGGAGTGTGTGTGTGTGCGAGTGCGCGTGTGTGTGTGTGAGTGTGAGCGTGTGTGTGCGCGTGTGTGCGCGTGTGTGTGCGTGTGTGTGTGGTGTGTGTGTGCGTGTGTGCGCGTGTGCGCGTGTGCGTGCGCGTGTGCAGTGGGCTGTGGAGTGTGAGAGAGAGTGTGAGAGTGTGTGTAAGAGTGTGTGTAAGAGTGTGTGTGAGAGTGTGTGTGTGTGTGTGTGAGAGTGTGAGAGTGTGTGTGAGAGTGTGTGTGAGAGTGTGTGTGAGAGTGTGAGTGTGTGTGTGAGAGTGTGTGTGAGAGTGTGTGTGAGAGTGTGAGAGTGTGAGAGTGTGTGAGAGAGAGTGTGTGAGAGTGTGTGTGAGAGTGTGAGAGTGTGTGTGAGAGTGTGTGAGAGTGTGAGAGTGTGTGAGAGTGTGTGTGAGAGTGTGAGAGTGTGCGTGAGAGTGTGTGTGAGAGTGTGAGAGTGTGTGAGAGTGTGTGTGAGAGTGTGTGTGAGTGTGTGAGAGTGTGTGTGTGAGAGAGTGTGTGAGAGTGTGTGTGTGAGAGTGTGTGTGTGTGAGAGTGTGTGTGAGAGTGTGTGTGACATAGTGTGTGTGACATAGTGAGTGTGTGTGTGTGTGTGTGAGAGAGAGTGTGTGAGAGAGTGTGTGTGAGAGTGAGTGTGTGTGTGTGTGTGTGTGTGTGTGTGTGTGTGTGTGTGTGTGTGTGTGTGAGAGAGAGTGAGTTTGCATGTATATAAGTGAACAATGCAGTGACCCTGTAAGCGAACACCAGCTCTGTGTTGTCACTGAAACATCAGAAGTGTGCAGGTGTGTGTGTTCATCTCGTCTGTGCACCACAACCTGCTGGCTTCTCTCCATCTCACAGACTGTCATATGTTCACATCATACATCAGTGTGTCCACCTCGCTGAGATCCCCAGGGTCTCAGATGGAAGCTACTAAAACCTAATTAACGATCTTTAACTGCGTCATTGCTTTAAAAGTTTCTACATGAGAAAGACTGATGTGGTGTTGAAAAAAAACCCACACAAACTGTTCAAACGTCCGTCAAAAACATTCATTCATTCATTCATTCATTCATTTCCTACCGCTTATCCGAACTACCTCGGGTCACGGGGAGCCTGTGCCTATCTCAGGTGTCATCGGGGCATCGAGGCAGGATACACCCTGGACGGAGTGACAACCCATCACAGGGCACACACACACACTCTCATTCACTCACACACACACACACACACACACACACACACACACACACACACACACACACACACACACACACTACGGACAATTTTCCAGAGATGCCAATCAACCTACCATGCATGTCTTTGGACCGGAGGAGGAAACCGGAGTACACGGAGGAAACCCCCGAGGCACGGGGAGAACATGCAAACTCCACACACACAAGGCGGAGGCGGGAATCAAACCCCCAAACCCCCAAACCCCCCCCCCCCCCCCCATTCCTGGATGCATGAAACGTAAGCACGAGTCACGACTAAATCACCTTTCATATTAACATTGACGCTCTTGCACCCCACCACCACCCTTCTCCTAAACTGCACTTATTTCTGCTCAGGGTTTCATCTATTACATTTGAACCTTCAACAAGAAACCCAAACTTGTCTCAAGCGTCATCCAGGTTTTTTTGTCCTGCACTGAAATCTGTCGAGGGGTGCGTTTTTTTTCTTCAAAACCTTATAATATAATCGAGGCTTAAAGCATTGACCTGAGATCCAGTTAAATGCTTGCTCAGGCTTTGGCACCGTTCTGTCTCTGGCACCCGAGACGACGCTTGTCTGTGTGTGACTGTGAGGCTGATGAGAGATGACGGTGTAGGACGTGTAGAGGAGGAGCAGAGAACACTTAAGTCCTCACAGTACGGTGTCTCCAAAAGTGACGATTTTTTCCACATGAGGGTATCAGTGTGTGGGGAGTTGTCAGAGAACAACAGTGCCTGCTGATGTGCAGGTTGTGCTGTGCTGGAGTGTGTGTCTGTGCGTGTGTGTGTGTGTGTGTGTCTGTGTGTGTGAGAGAGAGAGAGAGAGAGAGAGAGAGAGTGTGAGAGTGTGCGTGTATGAGAGTGTGCATGTTTGTGTATGAGAGTGTGAGTGTGTTTATGAGAATGAGTGTGTGTGTGTGTGTGTGTGGGAGAGAGAGAGAGAGAGAGTGTGAGAGTGAGTGTAAGAGTGTGCGTGCGTGTGTGTCTGTGTGTGCATGTAAGAGAGAGAGTGTAAGTGTGTGTGTGTGTGTGTGTGTGTGTATTAGAGAGAGTGTGTGTGTGTGTGTGTGTGTGTGTGTGTGTGTGTGTGTGTGTGTGTGTGTGTGTGTGTGTGTGTGTGTGGTGTGTAAATGTGTGTAAAACTGAGTCTGTGTGTGTGTGAGAGTGAGTGCAAGTATGTGTGTGAAAGTGAGTGTGTGTGCATGTAAGAGAAAGAGTGTGAGTGTAAGTGTGTATTAGAGAGAGAGAGAGAGAAAGAGAGAGAGAGTGTGTGTGTGTGTGTGTAAATGCGTGTAAAACTGAGTCTATGTGTGTGTGTGTGAGAGAGTGAGTGTGTGTGCATGTCAGAGAAAGAGTGTGAGTGTAAGTGTGTATTAGAGAAAGAGAGAGAGAGTGTGTGTGTGTGTGTGTGTGTAAATGCGTGTAAAACTGAGTCACACACACACACACACAGACAGACACACACACACACAGACACACACACAGACAGACACACACACAGACAGACACACACACAGACAGACACACACACAGACAGACACACACACAGACAGACACACACAGACACACACACACACAGACACACACACAGACAGACACACACACAGACAGACACACACACAGACAGACACACACACAGACAGACACACACACAAACAGACACACACACAGACAGACACACACAGACAGACACACACAGACAGACAGTCAGTCCTGTGCCCTGCGATGGGTTGGAACTCCGTCCAGGGTGTATCCTGCCTTGATGCCCGATGACGCCTGAGATAGGCACAGGCTCCCCGTGACCCGAGGTAGTTCGGATAAGCGGTAGAAAATGAATGAGAGAGAGAGTGGGTGTTCCATTTGTACAACGAATACTTCAAACATTTCTGTGACATCACTGATGAAGAAACAGGAAGTGACCAGGAGATAAACCAATCACGTTACTCGGTGTGCAGCATAACATGCTGTGATTCCACGTGTGTGAGCGTTTGTATTCAAAGAGAATTTGGATTCACATTTTGCGATTTAAAAAAAAAAAAAAAGAAAAAGAAAAGAAAAGAACGAGGGAATGAAGAAAAAAAAAGCAGACACTTAAAATGTGGAATCTTTTTGTCTTTTGTTTATCTGGAGCTTTTCATAACAATCTAAACTTCCCAGATTACTGAACAGGACTCCGGCGTGTGAAACAACAGCTCCGCAAGCTTCCCAGCCAAAAGTAGTCGAGCTCCACAATTCTTTTGTCTCTGAACAATAGGAACTAAACGAGGACGAGGACACGGAGTCGTGCGGTTCTCCACACACTCAGGAAGAAACGATTTGGAGGGAAAAGTGGTTGGTATTCCGGTATTCCCAGAGGAATGATGGAATAAATGGGACAGCAGAGACAGGAGGAGAAGCACAGGAGAGATGGAGCGCACTGACACTGAAATCTCACACCGTGCTTTTTCTCGTTTCTCCTTTTTTAATTACGTTATTAACTTTCATTCATTCAAAATGACTTTCTTTCCCCTTTAACTTTTCCTCTTTTTTCTCTCACTCCCTTTTGCTTACTTTCGTACTCACTTTCTAATTTCCCCACTGTTTTGTGTCAGCGCTCTCTCTTTCTTTCCTTCTCATGCTCATTTTCTCACTCTCAGCTTTTTTTATTCTCTGGCTCTTTTCGTTCTCTCACTTTTCTTTTTTGGTTCTCTTTTCCTCCTTTCCTTTCCCTCCTTTATCCTGCTATCTCTCATTTTCTTCCTTCTTTCCTTCCTTTTTCACTTTCTCTCCTCTTCTTTCTTTCTCCCTTTCTCCATTCTTTCCTTCTTTTCTACTTCCCTACCTTTTTTCCTCTTTCCCATCTTCCTTTTTATCTTTACTACTTTCCTTCCTTAAAACCTTTCTCTCTTCCTTCCTTCCTCTTTCTTTCTTTCTCTCATTCTCCTCTCATTCCTTTTACCAGATGCTGCACCATGAATTCTGTTGTACTTCTGTGCAATGACAAACACTTTCTCAAAGATCTTTCTCTCTCACTCTTTCTATATTTCTCTCACTTTCTCACTCTTACACTATGATCACATCAAGCCATAAAACTGCGAGGTGGCATTAATGAGGTACGAGTATGAGATCATCTGGAAGCCATTTTTACTGAAACTCACTAAATGGCTAAGATGAAACGTGTGTGTGTGTGTGTGTGTGTGTGTGTGTGTGTGTGTGTGTGTGTGTGTGTGTTTTTAAATGACTTTTCAATTCTATATTTTAAATATATGTTTATATTATTATTTTTGTTATTATTTTAATTAATCCTGTTATTTTCTCCATATATTCTATATGTATTTTACACATTTTTTTAAATTATATTTCATTTTTAAATTTCGATTTAAAAAAATTTTTTTTATTATATTTATATAATTTATTTTATGATTTTGTTACTATACTAGAAAAATTCTATTTCCATTTATAAAAATCCGATTAAAACCTTTTCTAAATACTCGATCTCGATTTCTTCCCGCCAAATCTAAAAGCCGTTACCATGGAAACCGGTATTTGAAACGCTTTCTCCTAGTGACCGGACGTACTGTAGCACTAGCGATTTCTACATTTCAACCCGCACAGCACATCGATTTAAATTCCCCACAGAGCCGGACTGAACTCTGTCTCTGAAATATCTCTGGAGCTGGTCCTGTAATCTGGAGAACGTTTCCTTTTCAGGGTTTCAATAAAATCCGACAACGCTGGCAGAGCTCTCGAGGTGAAACGACTTTACTTCGAAGAGCCAACAACAAGCTGATGAAAGAAAAATGACGCGAGTTCGGGCAGAGCAGACGGGCTTCGTGCTCGCACGGTAGACGTAGTGACGCTATGTCAGAGAAAGAAAAAAAAAAAGCAAGCATTCTGAAACTGGAAAAATATGGGCGGTCTGATTTCAGCCGACTCGCTTTTATTGTGATACAGCTGACGACTGCGAAATTCTCTCAAGCTCAACGGGATAAAGTGAATGTTTTGTCTGAAGGTGCAGAGGCAAATGTCAACACCTGAGAGAAATCCCAGTGCGTGTGTGTCTGTGTGTTAGGGGTGAGGGTGGGGGAGGGGGTTATGGGTTTACATGAAGTATGCTCTTTAATGAACAACAAATGAACTGCTCTTGTATTAGACTTCGAGACAGCTGCTTCTCCTCAAGCTGCATGGCACCGGCATGATGACTGTCGGTGATTATTCTCCAGTAGCAGCGAGCCATCGTTGTGGTTTACCTCACGGTCGAGGATCACCGGCGCTTGTTGGATCTTATTGTAAACTGGCTTCAGATAAACGTTTTAAAAGAGATTCAAGTACAAAACCTGGAAAAATGAT
Source organism: Tachysurus fulvidraco (assembly GCF_022655615.1). Lineage (NCBI taxonomy): Eukaryota > Metazoa > Chordata > Actinopteri > Siluriformes > Bagridae > Tachysurus > Tachysurus fulvidraco. The sequence continues at coordinate 21,857,390 of NC_062529.1, read as the reverse complement.
GCTGCAAGTAAAGGAAATGTAGAAAGATTACCTTTTGGAAAAAATCATCTCCTCCGATGACTCGCCCCTCGCTGGCTGCTATGAAAGAGAGAGAGAGAGATACATAGTGAATAATTCCAGTCTGACTCAGTTAATTCAGTTAATAACTCACATTATCATGATATTATCATATCACATTATCAAAAAAAAAAAAAAAAGGTTAATTGTTTCCATCACTGTTTTTGATTAAAAAAAAAATTTTAATTTTTACACTAACACTAATAAGAAGACTCGGTCATTCAGCATGGAAAAGCCCCTCAGTAGCACTACTGAAGGTAGCCACATGGAGTTTGTTTCAGAAGTATGTTTAATGTTTTAACGCTTAAAAGTTAGAAACACGTTCTAGCATGGAGTCAGGACACAGGGGCCGATTCAAATCTATTTATTTTCAGGGATGAAATACCAGAAACTATTCTGATCCCTCAAACTTACAACCATGAGACAAAGACAGAGTGAGAGCTCACAGACAGTGCACACTGACCGAGAGAGAGAGGGCAGACAGATAAAGAGAGAACGCTCAGACAGAGAGAACACACAGACAGAGAGCGCACAGACAGACCAACAGAGAACACACAGACAGAGAGCGCACAGACAGACCGACAGAGAGCGCACAGACAGAGAGCGCACAGGCAGACCGACAGAGAACACACAGACAGAGAGCGCACAGACAGACAGAGAGCGCACAGACAGACCGACAGAGAGCGCACAGACAGACAGAGAGCGCACAGACAGACAGAGAGCGCACAGACAGACCGACAGAGAGCGCACAGACAGACAGAGAGCGCACAGACAGACCGACAGAGAGCGCACAGACAGACAGAGAGCGCACAGACAGACAGAGAGCGCACAGACAGACCGACAGAGAGCGCACAGACAGACCGACAGAGAGCGCACAGACAGACCGACAGAGAGCGCACAGACAGACCGACAGAGAGCGCACAGACAGACAGACAGAGAGCGCACAGGCAGACCGACAGAGAGCGCACAGACAGACCGACAGAGAGCGCACAGACAGACAGACAGAGAGCGCACAGACAGACCGACAGAGAGCGCACAGACAGACAGACAGAGAGCGCACAGACAGACAGACAGAGAGCGCACAGGCAGACCGACAGAGAGCGCACAGACAGACAGACAGACAGACAGAGAGCGCACAGACAGACCGACAGAGAGCGCACAGGCAGACCGACAGAGAGCGCACAGACAGACCGACAGAGAGCGCACAGACAGACCGACAGAGAGCGCACAGACAGACAGACAGAGAGCGCACAGACAGACAGACAGAGAGCGCACAGACAGACAGACAGAGAGCGCACAGACAGAGAGCGCACAGACAGAGAGCGCACAGACAGAGAGCGCACAGACAGAGAGCGCACAGACAGAGAGCGCACAGACAGACCGACAGAGAGCGCACAGACAGACCGACAGAGAGCGCACAGACAGACAGACAGAGAGCGCACAGACAGAGAGCGCACAGACAGACAGACAGAGAGCGCACAGACAGAGAGCGCACAGACAGAGAGACAGAGAGCGCACAGACAGTAAGAGCGCCCATACAGAGAAGCCCACAGAACACGAGAGCGGCACAGACAGACCGACCTTGAAAAACATAGAGTCGCACAGACAGACCGAGAGAAAGCACACAGACAGACAGACAGACAGAGAGCGCACAGACAGACCGAGAGAGAGCACACAGACAGACAGACAGACAGAGAGCGCCCTCTCTCTCGCTCTGTGTGCTTGAATGCTCTCTCGCTCTGTCACACACACACACCCTCTCACACACACAGCCACACACACACCCTCTCACACACACAGCCACACACACACACACACCCTCTCACACACACAGCCACACACACACCCTTCACCCCATCCACACCCACCCCCTTCTCTCACACACACCTCCACACCCCCCTCCACACACATCTACCCACACAACCCTCTCACCCCTCCCACCCACACCCTCTCCCCAACCCATCCCACCCCCCCCTCTCCCACACCCCCCCCACACACCCTCTCTACACACACACCCCCACACCCCCTCTCCCACCCCCCTCCCGCCCCCACTATCTCCCACCCCCACACTCCATCCCCCCCCCCCCCTCCCCCCCCCCCCCCCCCTCACCCCCGCTCACACCCATACCCACCATCCACCCATCGCGCCCACCTCACACACACACCTCATACACACACCCCCCCCTCTCCTCCACCCAACCCACACCCCCACCCTCACACACACCCACCTCACTCCACAATCACACCCACACCCACCCTCATGCACACACCCCCCCCCCCTCCCCTCACACCCCCCCACCCCCCCTCCCTCACAGACACACACCCTCTCACCACGAAAACCCCCACCCCACATCTCACGCCAGCCGATCACACCACCCACACAACCCCACACCCCCCCCCACCTCCCACTCTCCCCCCTCTCCACCACACCCACACCCTCTCTCCCTCACACCCCCACACACTCCCACACCCCCACCTACCCTCATAGCACACACCGCCACCCCCCCCCCCACAAACCCCGTCATACACGCCCCCACACCCCACCCCCACCCACCCCCCCCCCCACCCCTCTCACTCCAGCCCTCGCTACCCCACACCCCACCCCAGCACGACAATCCCTCATCCACACCCCCCCCCCACCCCCCCACCCTCACACCCACACACACACACCCACACACACTTCCAAATCCACATGTAGCCTATTTTATTAAGACATTTATTAAGTGAGAACACAACTCAACAACTCAACCCATGCTAAATAAAATGCGATATCTATCAACAGTCATGCAGTGTGTTTAATCCAAACTAATCAGGACCATGTGTGTGAGTGTGTCTGTGTGTGGTCTGATCTCAACCTGTTCAAGACTGGGCAGAAAAGTAGAACGTGCATAGATGGCATTAACACACACCACCCTGAAGTCTCCCAAAGCTGAAATCCTTACAGCCATTTCTGTGCTTTTCAGTATTTATCAAATTCAAATTCTATCCATACTCCTACATCTCATTTTGCCATATATCTAAGCTCATACATGTGCACATTTCAAATTCTATGCATTTGTTTAAATGTTTCTAATCGCAGACCTACTTAAACATGTCCAATTCTTGACTGTTTTGTTTGCTTCTAATTCTACACAATTTGGATCTTTTCAGTTCTATAACTGCTTGCACTTCTCTATCTCTATGCTGCTCCGCATATTTCTAATTCTATGCACATTTACTTAGTCTTAATTCCATCCTTTTTTTCCCCCCTTTTCTAATTCTACAATTTTTTCTAATTCTACCATTTGCACATTTCTAATTCCATGCATATTTTTCAGTGGTGTAACTGTGAGACTTTCGATCTGTGGTCCCAGACTTACACGAGCACACACACACACACACACACACACACACACACACACACCGTCCCGTGTTTGTTTGTGGATAGAGTTCACATGTGTTACTGCCGGATTTTACGTTTGTCTACATTCCCATAACAAACCCCTGTTCGGGAATAAAGGCTCCGACGGCTGGCGTGACCTGTTCCCTGTGTCAGTTTCCGGATCCTTTCCACTGTAGGTGCAGTAAATCTCAGGGCTTAGAGGAACACATTGAGGCAATTAGTTCCTCTCGTTCACTCGCTTACTCGACACATTCCTCGCACACATTCGCAGATTGCAGGAGCTCAGATATAATAAAACACTTTTTATATGCGTGTGTGTGTGAGAGAGAGAAAGAGAGAGAGAAAGAGAGAGAGAGAGAGGAGTGAACCTGCATCTCATTAGTGCAGAGACTCAGAGTTGAGTTCTCTTGAGTCACATTCCATACTGAGCAGGAAAGAACCGAAATCAATGCCTGCTTTTCTGCTTTCCTCTCAAACACACACACACACACACACACACACACACACACACACACACACAACTTAACATTCTGGTCTGTTTAGTATTTTAATATTAGACTTTGTGGGATTTAAGCATGAGACTACTTCTATCTATTTGTCTTCTCTCTCTGTCTCTCTTCATCTCTCTCTCTCTCACACACACACACACACACACACACACACACACACACACAGGTTGAGGGTGTGGTGCGGCGGTTTTGCGCTCCTATACACTCGGATGGATGTCGTTCCTGCAGCCTCACTTCTTGTTACAGGATCAGAAAGCCACAAGCAACTAAGAGCATCAGGTTCTCTCTCCTGATTAGCTTTGAACATTTTTTTGGATGCTGCTCAATCCCTTCACTCGGGTTCTGTCGCTGAGGACATTTGGACTTTCAACAATGCTGCCAACTTCTGCATGTCAGATAGAAACACATATCCAGGTGGATAAAGTGTATGCAGTCTACATATGTACGGGGAACTACACTACACTACATCATACACATACATGACACAAAGCAATAATACCGATACTCTATATCAGAGAACGACGCTGGACAGAACAAACAAGAACACAAAAAGCATACTTCCTGTTTGATAACCCCATTCGCTACAATGTGGTATGTGGTAGCTTGGATAACGCGTTGCACGACTCGGAACAAAAGGAACAAAAGGGCCCCTGAGCAAGGCCCCTAACCCTCAATTGCATAAAATGAGATAAAATATGAGAAGTAGCTCTGGAAAAGGGCGCCCATTAAATGCTGTAAGTGTACACAGGGGAACGATGTCATGCAGGTACGACATCATACGTCATCAAAAACTTAACATAATCATAATACGTTTACAGAATTATCTTATCCAAAGCAACTTGTGCTTATCTCACGTTAGGTGGTGGACTTTATTATCAGTAGTCCAACACCTTTTCCACTGAGCTGCCACTTTATTCCATGGAGGCTTCCTCCCAAACGTCTAGGAGCAGTGTGTTGGATTGAGAACGCAAACGGGAAGAAAAAACAATTTGAGGACATCTCAGTAAAAGTGTATTACAAAATGACTTCTCAAACCTAATTACACTCTTCTCCCAAATAAATCCTGCATCTTGAAACCCAAAGATCTACAAGGCAGAAGTTTCTCGGGTACTCTGTCTGAGAAAACCCTTAAAGCTTCCACACAGGCCACAATCCTGGTTCAGAGGGTTTCACCACTGACAAAGGCACACGAGGCATCCAGACACTGTACCAGCTCCCAACGTCCTCTGTGGGACGAAGCCTTTGGACGTCCACTGAGCCGAGGCCGACTCTAAGAATCCTGAGACATCTCCAGTTAGACTCTGTGGTACTCAGGAGATCTGAAGTCCATGATCCTTACACCAATACAACATTTAACTGACTGTATATTACAATCACACCCCCAGTGTCACCCATATGAGGATGGGTTCCCTCTTGAGTCCGGTTCCTCTCAAGGTTTCTTCCTTTACCAATTTAAGGCAGTTTTTCCTTGCCACTGCTGCCCGAGTCACCTCAGACTTGCTCATAGGGGGATAAATACATACACACTGTGAACTATATATAACTAATAATCTAGAATTTTTATTCTCTTAATTATTTTATTAAGAGAATAATTTAAAAAAATATATAAATTATTATATTTATCTCTTATTTCTTTTATTATTCGTTATTTCCTTTATCATTAATTATGTTTACCTTCTGCTGTATGTTTATGTTCTGTAAAGCTGCTTTGAGACAATGTCTATTGTAAAAAGCGCTATACAAATAAACTTGAATTGAATTGAATTGAATTACAAACAACACATTTCGTTGTTGTTACGTTGTTGTTACGTGTTGTTACGTTGTTGTTACGTGTTGTTTCGTGTTGTTGTTACGTGTTGTTTCGTTGTTGTTACGTGTTGTTTCGTTGTTGTTACGTGTTGTTACGTGTTGTTGTTACGTGTTGTTACGTGTTGTTACGTGTTGTTGTTACGTGTTGTTGTTACGTGTTGTTGTTACGTGTTGTTGTTACATGTTGTTACGTGTTGTTGTTACATGTTGTTACGTGTTGTTACTTGTTGTTTCGTTGTTGTTGCATGTTGTTACGTGTTGTTGTTACGTGTTGTTGTTACGCGTTGTTGTTACGCGTTGTTGTTACGCGTTGTTGTTACGCGTTGTTGTTACGCGTTGTTGTTACGCGTTGTTGTTACGCGTTGTTGTTACGCGTTGTTGTTACGTGTTGTTGTTACGTGTTGTTACGTGTTGTTTCGTTGGTCTTGCGACAGTTCCGTCTAGTGGACACTTAAAAGTTGCAAGACTCATACAGACCGTATAGGAGGCATCATATAATGCTACAAACCACTTAAGAAAGTGACAGAGCTACAACAATGATAAGCTTTTTGTAGATGAAGAAATAAAAGAAAGAAAGAAAGAAAGAAAGAAAGAAAGAAAGAAAGAAAGAAAGAAAGAAAGAAAGAAAGAAAGAAAGAAAGAAAGAAAGAAAGAAAGAAAGAAAGAAAGAAAGAAAGAAAGAAAGAAAGAAAGAAAGAAAGAAAGAAAGAAAGAAATAAAGAAAGAAAGAAAGAAAGAAAGAAAGAAAGAAAGAAAGAAAGGAGCCCTTTACCAAGCTTACCAACTACCAAGCTGATTGAGATGCTGCCATAGAACTTATATAAAATAGATATATAACATAAAAGTCTTGAAAAAAGGAATATTCTCATCCATCCATCCTTTCCCTCTCTCTCTCTCTCTCTCTCTCTCTCTCTCTCACACACACACACACACACACACACACACACACACACACACACACACACACACACACAGACTCACACACACACACACACACACAAAGTTGTACATGAACCCTTGGCTTGTATAAGGGACACATGAATAGAATGGACACAGGACACAGAGCCTGAGACCATTTACTGTACACTGTTCTGGCTGTGAGCTTCAGCACACTGAACGCTGGTGCTCCTGTTTCTGCAGCCCTGCCCTATAAACTCTATACACCAGCCATACCAAAGCTCGGTGTAGTCCCAAGGCCACAAAACATTCACAAGTTAATTATTTCTTACATGAACACCTTTTGTGGTCAGTAAACATGAGTCGCCTCCGTTTTGTCCTTTGCTCAGTTAGTCTGGTTTTCCACGTATTGAAAAAAAAGTGGGGATTTCAAAGTGAAACTATTTGTTTAAGCATTTCCAGATTGTGAATACGCTCCAGATGAACTGACCCCAGACGCTACACGGACAACATGCCTGACATTCATCACCGTTGCTATGATGTCATCCACACAACTAGCTGATGTTTTTTCTAGATAATAAATTCTTTGTGCTTTAAATATTCTCAGACCGTCGACTGTGTGGCGTTTCGGTGCACGACATGCTTCTCGCTAAAAAAGGACACACGGTCCACGTCAGCTGCGTTTGTCTGGCCAACTGAGTGGGAGTAAGGAGCGCATTCCCTAAACTGAACTCACTTCCTGTTTCCACACACACACACACACAATGTGCATACAGATGTGAACAGGAGAAGTCAGTCACATGCATGTACACACAGCAAACAATAAAGGGTAAAATGCTTGTCTTGTGCACCGTGTGTGTGTGTGTGTGTGTGTGTGTGTGTGTGTGTGTGTGTGTGTGTGTGTGTGTGTGTGTGTGTTATGAATGTTATCATAACAGAAGCACGTGGGATCTTAAAGGAACAAGAAATGTTAATAACATGTAAACAGTGCTTACATGCACTTAATCAGACTCAAGATTTGAGCCGAAATTACTCTTAATTCCTTTCTGCGCACATTATATACAGTAAGTATAAAGTCTTTTCCCATCTCTCCATCACCAAGCAATTCTTTTTTCCCTCCCTCCTTTCCTGAAATAGGTCAGCTGTTCCCTCTCCTACATCAAAACACACATGGCTCCCTTCACAAAGCCTCCATTATCCCACCTGACCAATCCCAGCTTCCGGACAATCCCCCGAATCCGCGTTGCCGAGCGTCCGGCCAATCCAAACAGCAGCCGGTCGGTCAGAAAGGAGAGCGATAGTGAGAGTCGAACCGCATCATCAAAAGTCCAGAGAGAGTGAGAGTGTGAGAGGGAGACAGAGAGAGAGAGTGTGAGGTGTGAGTGAAGGACTGAGAAGCAAGTGTGTGTGAGAGAGAGAGAGAGAGAGAGAGAGAGAGAGAGAGAGAGAGAGACACAGAGAGAGAGACAGGGGGAGAAAGAGAGTGAGAGTGGGAAAGAGAGACAGAGAGAGAGAGTGAGTGAATGAGTGAGAAGCAGGTGTGTGAGAGAGAGAGAGAGAGAGAGAGTGTATGAGTGAATGAGTGAGAAGCAAGTGTGAGAGAGAGAGGCGGGGGGGGGAGAAAGAGAGTGAGAGTGTGAAAGAGAGACAGAGAGAGAGACAGAGAGTGAGTGAGTAAATGAGTGAGAAGCAGGTATGAGAGAGAGAGAGAGAGAGAGAGAGAGAGAGAGAGAGAGAGAGAGAGTATGAGTGAATGAGTGAGAAGCAAGTGTGAGAGAGAGAGGGGGGGAAAGAGAGTGAGAGTGTGAAAGAGAGACAGAGAGAGAGACAGAGAGTGAGTGAGTAAATGAGTGAGAAGCAGGTATGAGAGAGAGAGAGAGAGAGAGAGAGAGAGAGAGAGAGAGAGTATGAGTGAATGAGTGAGAAGCAAGTGTGAGAGAGAGGGGGGGGGAGAAAGAGAGTGAGAGTGTGAAAGAGAGACAGAGAGAGAGACAGAGAGTGAGTGAGTAAATGAGTGAGAAGCAGGTATGAGTGAGAGAGAGAGAGAGAGAGAGAGAGAGTATGAGTGAATGAGTGAGAAGCAGGTATGAGTGAGAGAGAGAGAGAGAGAGAGAGAGAGAGAGAGAGAGAGAGAGAGAGAGAGAGTATGAGTGAATGAGTGAGAAGCAGGTATGAGAGAGAGAGAGAGAGAGAGAGAGTATGAGTGAATGAGTGAGAAGCAGGTGTGAGAGAGAAAACTCACGCTCCCACACTCACACACTTCAACATCTTGGACAAATTAACACAGCCAATCGAACTACTGGCATATTTCTGAATGACAAAGGAAACCAGAGAATCTAGAGGAACCCTACAGAGAACCAAACCCAGAATCCTGGAAGTGTTGGACAGCCAGGCGAAGGCTGTGATATCAATTCCACTTCATGAAAATAATGGTTTTTATTTGTTTTTTTGTGTTGTGGTTTTCATCATATTCTTTATAGTGCATGTTTAGTAACTTTGCACTATTCTCATGTCAGTTTAACTTTAATCTCCGTCCATGATCCTGTTAATGTTCTCCACATCACTGTAACTTTCACACACTGAACCTTAATGTGTAGGTTTTATCTTTAAAGAGGAAACTATCCATCTGTCCATCTATTTTCTGTACTGCTTAACATGCACGGGGTCACAGGGGGCCCGGGGTCTGTCCCAGGAGACTCAGAGGACAAGGCAAGGGAGAACCTGGACAGGTGCCAGTCCATCTCTCACACTTACACATGCAAGCACACATACACACATGCACGCGCGCACACACACACACACACACACACACACACACACACACACACACACACACACATACACACACACACACATAAACAATTTTATTTTATGTATTAAAGAATGCTTTTTTATAGTTTTATCGGTTTATTGCTATATTTTAGTTCCACAGAAAAACTTTGTTAATTGTATTACTTATGTTATATCCAGGTTTATCTCTCACTCTTTCTATCCCTCTCCATTAATCTCTCTCTCTCTCTTTCTATCCATTTCTCACTTCTTTCTCTTTCTCTCTCATCCTCTCAAAGTTATTAACTCAGTCCTTGCAGAATTTCATGATTTTGCAAATCACAGAAATTAACACGAAATAAAAACAAATGCTGCGATATTCAGAGGAGCGTGCAATTTGTCAAAATCTGTCCATGATCTCATGCCTGAGCCGAGTCTGTCAGGCGACATCGTCACGACACGCATTCGGAAAGTCATCACCTACTGTATGTATCCTCACTGGTAGGAGTTTAAAATAGGAGTCATGCGTTTGCAATTTTGCCAATTCGAGGAGTTTCCACTCAAAAATAAATAAATAAATACTTTGCAAGCTGCATCACACATTTATCACAAAAAAACACCCAAAACAAAAGTCAACAAAAACAGAAAAAAAGCATGTCATGTTAATGAGAAAGTGGACACTCATCTGTCTAGACGACTCACCATCCATCAGCGTCTCCTCAGAGTAACTATCATTACGTGTTTTTAATCGGTTCATGTAGCTTGCCAGCATTACAATTTCCTGTGTAAGTGATACTATAGAAATAATCGTGAGCTAAAGGGAGAGGATTACTGTGCCTAACCCTAACTTTTGGATCAGTTTGCTTTCAAAAAACTAACTTTTTTTAAAAAGAGACCACACAAGGTGAACATCATTGTGCATTTCAATCATTATCTGCACTCCTATAGACAACAGTTACACAATTTACAAAATCAGGGATGAATGAATCTCACTGATCCATCAATTGATCATCAATCCATCAATTCATCTGATCCATCAATTACAATAAAAACAATCACAACTTTATCGTAACTCAAGCGCCCCTAGTGGTGAGGTAGCGTAATGCACCTGCATATCAAACTCCAATAACACAACTGACTAACTGATAAACAACTGTTAAACTTGGGAAGTAAAAGAGGACATAAATAAACCTCTTCGGATTTGTACACTTTTTATTTCCTTACTTTTCAATTCTTGCAATGCACCAAATGTGTTTCTACAGATGGACCAAAGATCAGCACAAAAGGTCATCTTTAGGATCTATTAAACATGAATTTGGTCTATAAAGCACTTTTCTGAACTGAACTGAAACAAAAGGTGGAACAAAAAGTTATACACTTGAGATATTTTTTTATTTGCTATAATAATAATAATAATAATAATAATAATAATAATAATAATAATAATAATAATAATAATAATAATACAACTGGCCTTTGCTGAGAAAATAAAGTGATGACAAAGGTACCAGATATTGTGTTAATAGGTAGAAAGATAAACATATTTAAAACCATTTAACAGAGCAAATACTTTGACCAAGCATATAAATTTATATAAATTAAATTTACACTTGATGTGTATTTATTATATTTATATTTATTTATGAGACAGAAAAAAAAAGATTCAGCTTGAAAATAACTGAAAATTCTTGCAATATTTTATTTAATTATAAAGTAAATAAATCCTACCTAATAACAGGGTTTCTAATCTCTTTCGGTCCACACGGAACCTCTCCTCGGTCCAGTCCGGGTCGGGCGGAGACACGTGGCCGCTCGAGTCGCTCTCCGAGGCGGGTAGAGGGGAATCAGCGCTCCGCTCGCTGTTTGAGCCCGGGTCAGAGTGCTGCGAGCAGCCGCTCAGGGGAACGCGTTGCGCGGCCATGTCGCTCCGGAACCACCGCTAAAACACGCACAGTTCCCAAACTCAGTCTGAGCCTGGGTTTTTACACAGAAGGAAAACATGCAACATTCCAGCGCGTCAGTTGAGCTTTTCTTTCCTTATCCAAGCGCCTGCTGGTTCCTTCTCAAAGCTTCTCTCACCCTCAACCATCTCTCAGAAGATCCACGAGTTCTCTCATGCAAGAAAACTGAAAGCCCCGCCCACTTTTCCTTGTTTGCCACGCCCTCATTTAACCCACAAACATCCATGCATATCTGGAGGCCTGGGAAAACCCTTCATATAATAAAGTTTTTAAACTATATGAAGTTCTTGAGCTAAAATACTCTTCATCTTTTGCAGTATCTCAGTCCGAGGTTTTCACAAACAAACAGAATTCGTTCTCTGCATTTAACCCATCCAAAGTGCACACACACAGCAGTGAACACACACACCGAGCAGTAGGCAGCCATTTATGCTGCGGTGCCTTGCTCAAGGGCACCTCAGTCGTAGTATTACCTGAGACTCGAACCCACAACCTTAGGGTTAAGAGTCAAACTCTCCAACTATTAGGCCACGACTTCCCTGAGTTACACTGTAAGGCCAAAAGTACAGGTATGTGGACACCTGACTATCACACTCATGCTTGATGAACATCTTCCAGATTCAGTCACTTTTTGTGCTTACAATAAGCTCCACACTTCCGAAAGGCTTTCCACTAGATATCGGAGTGTGGCTGTGAGGTTTTGTCTTTATTCAGCTTAATGAGATCAGACACTGATGTGAGGTGATGAGACTCCAGTTCCGGTTCATCTCAGAGGTGCTCAGTGGTGTTGATTCAGAGTCAGGGGTCTGTACAGGACACTCGAGTTCTTCCACTCTAACATTAACATCCACACCATGTCTCCATGGAGCTCAGGGGCTTTTGTGCACAGCGGCATTACGCATAACGGCATTGTTCCAGACAAAGTAGCAGCAAGCATTTTTTAGCCAATTTTTATAATTTCAGATTTCTTTTTGATAGCAAGTTAGCAACCTTTCAACAGGATGAATTTAAGTGCAAAACACTGCGATGTTATAGCCAAATGTGAAAAGTAGTACACAGTAAGCTACTGTAAGACATGTTTGGTGTTAAACCTTTGCTTTCTTTACAGGACCAGAGCCTTTAAAGCTAATGTAGCTAACTGGTCTGTGTGGCCCAAAAAGGTCACTATAACTACAAACCTCAAACCACATCCGGTTCTTCAGCGATGACTTCCTGATGTGGTTTTCAGGACTCACGAGAACGTCTTGTCATCTATTAACACATACACAACTTCTCATTGTGGCTGAAAATGACAAAAAAAAATCTTTAGCTTAAAAGTAAAATCAGTAAACCGGACGTATGTAAGCTCGGCTAATCAAACTCTCTCTCTGTTTAGCTACACATGCTAATCCTGAGATACCGGTGATCCTGACCCCTTCTGCTCTTGCTCTTCTGCTGATGCCCTGCTTCTGCTTGGAGTCTACTGGATTTCTGTGAATGATTCCACTTAGAAATCTTAAACATCATACGATCAGTCAACAAAAAAGGCCGATGTTAGAACTAAAACGAATTTTGAGTTTACACAATGATCCTTTCTGACCATATAGTACAGTTATAGAAGGGAAATGATTTATCAGCACACTCTCTGGTGTCATTCAGATGAGGATGGGTTCTTTTTTGAGCCTTAAGGTTTATTCCTCATGATGTCTCAGGGAGTTTTTTTTTTTTTTTAGCACGGTCACCTCTCGCCTTGTGCTTTAGAGATACATTTATATATTTCTGAAAATGTGACAATCACCCCTGTTAAAAACTACACAAATAAAACTAAATAGAATATTCTACAATAATACATATTCATTCTTGAATATGTATTATTGTTTAATATTCTATTTAGTTTTATATTACTTATTAACCTCTCTTTTTATCTCTCTCTCATCCTGGGGTGGAAACTTACTGTCTGTTACTGTAGACGTCTTCTATAACGTTGAATAAATTTCTCATTACGTACTGAAACTCAGCATAACAGCAGCTATAGGATTTTCTTGGCTAAATTAGTTATTGTGTTTAAACGTGTCCCAAATCACTTATACATTACATTATTGTGTAGTATCAGTTGTATTTGTAATGTTTTCACTGAAAATTGAAAAGAAAAAAAAAAAAAAACAATCGAATGCACTTCAAGAACCCAGATAATGCACTTGCCCAGCTGAACGAATAAATAAATAAATCGATCAATCAACACTCGCAGATTTGCTTATGTAAAAGTGAAAGAGGGACAGGAATACCAGGCTCAGGTGGACAAGATGTCTTACAAATGTCTTTTAAATTAAATTAGTTCTCACATTTTTTGATTCATTGCTCGACACTTTCAAAATTCAGCATTATCCAAATGCTAAAGCTAGCACGGTCATGTCACGTGCGTTTGACATCGTTGTTATAACGACTGAGAAACTGCTAATACTTTCAAGTAGATTAAAAAAATACAACAAAAAAAAAAAACATTTTCCGCGTTTCCATTTGAGGCGATTCAAAAATTCACACGCTAGGCGGTAGAGTACGTAGTGTGAGTGCATACTGCTTACTGTGTCATTTGGGACAGATTTAGATTGTAAGGGAGATGATAAGTGACACCTAAGAAGCCTTAGCTAATCATATACAAGTGGGACAAAACGCAAAATTGTTAAGTTTGATATTTTAAGAAAAGTGGACGTTTATCCAAAACAATGTACAAATACAGTTTTATTTTTATTTTCACCTTTTTCCAAAAGGTAACCTTGTTTTACAACACTTTTCTTTATTTCCCCTAGGGGTCATGTATGGTATAGTTTAACATGAACAGAATAATTATTCCAGATTCCTTCACAGTATACCAACATACCTCGAACACACAGTAAAACCTTTAATAATAATCTTAAAGTACAAAACCTGCTTGTTAGTGCACACACAGCATCACAAAAAAAGATCCTGTTAGGTTTTTAATTCAAAATAAAAAATAGCTCCAGAACAGGCTTTAATATGATGAAATAAAATATCTAAAAGGAGAGAGCGTGAAAAAAACCAAAAACATGTACCAGTAACAAATGCTATTTTATCACTATGGTTGTGGCTTCTCTCATCAGCAGTAGCCTGATAACCTTCCATCGTGTTTCTGTAACCGGAAAAGCGAACGGGATTTCCTCTGTAATGGGGGGGGGGGAAACGACCAAAAGTCAGTCCACCAGTTTTTTGAGAACGGTGGTACAGCACATCCTCATTAATCGTCCGTGTGCAACCGTTCAGAATTCTGCGAGAGGAATCAGAGGGAGCTACATAGCATATTGCTGAGTCCACTCTTGCGCCATTCTGTTATATCTGAAGAGAGAGAGAGAGAGAGAGAAAGAGAGAGAGAGAATTAAACACAAATCTGTATCACCTCCTAGTACTCCCCTGACTCTAACAGAAAGAAGACTTTCTATCAAAGGTTTTCTGTACAATTATACAACATTTTAGTAGCGAGGTATAATTCCACTAGTGCTTCTAGTAGTAATGACATCACAGTGCTGATGAAAGCCCGATTCTGATTGGCTAGAAAGTTTCAATTCATTTTCTATAACTGCTGCTATGACACTAGTCTCTATAAGCATACAGGATAGTTGTAGATTTACAGGTGAAGATTTGAGTATATAAGTATATGCAATATATTAAACAGACAGACAGACATACTATATACGTATATATACATATATATATATAGCCTTTTTGGAAAGTGACGTGACCCATGTACGGTGACCCATACTCAGAATTCGTTCTCTGCATTTAACCAATCCAAAGTGCACACACACAGCAGTGAACACACACACACAAAGTTTTCTTTGGGATTTTGACACATGAAAAATAGTTTTAAATTTTGTTTTTGGGTTATTTGAGCCAAATTGTAATGTTAGGGAATTTTAGGGCCAAGATTGGTTGGGTTTACGATTTAGAGTCAGATTAGCGTAACGGTCCGAATTAGAGTTTATCCTACGTCTTGCGGATGGGAATTTTAATTCAGGTGATTTCATTTTGACATTTTAGGGTTCAGTTTTACAGACATAGTTCCAATTAAAGTAGGTTAGGGCTAGACTTAAGGTTTAGAGCAAGTTTTTAGGATTAAGGTTTAGGACTGGAGCCAGGAATCTTAAATATTAGGGTTGAGGGATCGGTTAAGGTTAGGGGACCGTTAGGGTTAGACTAAGGTTAAAGTTAGGTTTAGGGCTAGGTTTTAGGATTAGGGCTAGGATTAGGTTAGGGTTAGGGAAAACTTAGTGAAACTGGTTGTTAGAGTAACAACTTTGTAAAGGAAACATTCACAGGTGTGAAGCAGATCGGGAACCAAAAAGGAAAGGTTGCATACTTGTCTTTGTCTGATTTGTAGATGTGTGCGATGTCCGGAACTAAAGGGTCGTCTGGGTTGGGGTCACACAGCAGTGAGCATATGGATAACAACACTGAAAGACAAAGTATGAGACTTATTTATACATACATTTATATTATTTATAAATAATGTTTATTATTAAAAGGGAATCTCCAGCTAAATACATAGAGGGAATGTTAAGTTAGTTCAGGACTGCTCATTTACATACAGAAACACCCACGAAACTCCATTAAAAGGTCAAGCAGACAGAAAACTGGGAGAAGGAAATGACTACTAAAGTCAAGACTCACTTCTATGTCTTTATAGTAACAACAGAATCTTATCGGAGACTTATCCTCTAATATGCGGTGAAGTATATCGTTGTTATTGTTTAATGTGTATAGAAGGAATCTCCGGTATCTTGGGAATCAGAAGTGATACCAGGAGCTTATTTCATGGAAGGTTTTATATATATAAATATAAACTGATCATATCTTTATACTATACCATCGGTGTATATATAAAATCAATATAATAAAAATGCTTCCAAAAAAATGCAGATTTTCTTGGTATTCGTTCACCTTTGTGTGTCGATCCCCTGTAAAGGAAAGTGAGCTCCATGAAAGGTCGTGCACACAGCCAGCTGGGAGCATGAAATGACTACTAAATGGAAGAAAATGGCTGGAAGGCAGTCAGGGTAATTCTGTCACGACGATAAAAAGATATTTAGCAGTGTAACACCACCTGAAAGTCACTTCTACACTGGCGTCTACCGAACACAGTAAATGAAATACAAATACAGTAATACCTCGAGATACGAGTTTAATTCGTTCCGTGACCTTGCTCGTATCTCAAAGCGATTTTCCCCGTTTAAATGAATTGAAACCCGATCATTCCGTTCCAGCTCGCAAAATTCCACTCGTTTGGTTTGTGTTTTGAACATGTAACATGTACAGTACCTGTATTTATAAATGACAAATATTGTATAAAAACATACAGTAATAAAAGAGAAGGTTAAAAAAATAAACTGGTTTTACTTTACGGAAGATGTGCGCAGAGGTTGAGGGAGGAGTAAACAGGCGGAGGAGTTAGACTTTCACTTTCGTTCACTTACTCACTACTGTACACTCAATGTTACTTTACACTTAAATGGAACTTAACTAAATTTCGCTAAAATGAACAAACTTAACTGAAATTCTCTTAACTGAACTTAATTGCTACAATTTCTGTTTTCTTTACATTCATTTTGCTTAATTTTCTTCATCGCTTTACTCGTCACTTGTTTTTACCTTTTTTGTCACTCTTTCCTCACTAACATCTGCTGGTTGTTTTAATAAAAACCTGTCCGGTCGGCATATCGGATGCGGTGTAGTCGCACAAATAAAAAAATTTTTTTTTTAAACGGATCCAACGCTAAAACAGGTCTGAAAATTACGGATCCGCAGATAAGCACCTCACGCAGCGCCTTTGCGACTCTCCATAGGAAATGAAAGACTTCCGGTTTATAGGCTGTCGTTTGCCGTGTGCAGTGGAAAGGTGGCTTTGTGTGTGTGTGCGCGCGCGCATTTTACTCTGAATTTGTGGATTTTGCTTGATTTCTGATTGCAGGACTGTTTATTCAAGAGGAAAAGGAAGAGATGAATCTGAACTCAAGCAGCAAAAAGCTCATCTACGGGATCCTCTGATGTCATGGCTCACATTCAGCACTCTCACTGACAAAAAGCCTCATGCGCCGGATGTGTCTGCATGCGCGCGAGTGTTTGTGTGTGTGCACGTGTGTGTGTGTATGCATGTGTCTTGGTGGGGATCTTTGTTTCGGCGGTGGTGGCGGCTCGGATGCTCGTATCTCAAAAATTTGGTCGTATCTCAAGGCAAAAATTTGGTATCACTGTATGCCTCAACAGCAGAGCGTTTAAATTCGATCGACTCAAGGTTAACGCTGGTTCGTTTTTTACCTGTAAATTTTAAAAGGAGTGTGGAATATTTTTCCAAACTCACAGGATTTTCATGAATACCAAAAGGTCTCATGTAAATGCATCTGAGAACTATGAATAAATCTGTTCCAAATGAAGCTTTACTTGTGTTGTGGCCAGGGTTGCCAGATCATCCATTTTCTTTTGAATTAGGCAAACTTTATCTTGCTGTATTGTTGTTGTATTGTTTGTCTTTTTCCGCCCAACTGTGTGATGAGGCGGCGCATCTCGATTTATTTATATGGTAAAAAAAAAAACCTAATCATTTCAAGTGGCACCACAGGATCTGTTCAGGCCGGTTCTTGTTCTAGAGTAGGTCAGGTTACAGTTGGTACCTTTAGACACCGTGAGCGCAGGACTCCAATTAGAGCGAAGGATGTCCAGACAGATGCTGCCGTTACTGTTGATGTTTGGATGGTAGATTTTTGTTGTGAAGGCAACCTGAGGAGAAGAAAAAAAGAAAAAAAAAAGAAGAAGAGAGACAGAAAAAAAAAATGGAGGTCAGAAAATAAGCATATAATGATAAAATATAACTACATTTTATTCTAGTTCTATACTTCTGTAAAGATGCTTTAAGACAATGTGAATTGTTAAACTGGTGTCAGTCACAGCAGCATCAGCCAATCAGAGCTGTCCATGAGCTCATGTGTGAGGAAGAGAGCAGAGAGCCATCGGCATGCTCTCTCACCTGCCAATCACAGTGACATTAGCCAATTAGGTCATGCCAATAAAGTCATAGGTCACTTCAAACCGATGTGAAATCCGCCCGCATGACTAGAGTGAGGTACATTCATCACAAAGTCGCACTGGTTTTGAGACAGATAAGTACTCAGTCTTTGGGGGTCCAGTTCACTTAGGGCAGCTTTAAACTCATTCTTTGCGTCAACAAAGTTTGTTCCCTGATCACATCGGATTTGGCGAATTGCACCTCTGATAGCAATGAAACACCTTAATGAATTAATGAAGGTGTCCGTGGATAGGTCCTCTAATAGCTCAATGTGAATTGCTCGGGAGCAAAAGCAAGTGAACAAAAGTCCATACCGTTTGTGTTTTACGGCCTTCTGTAGTTACGAAAGGACCGAAACAATCCATACCGCAGTATGTAAATGGTGGTGAAGGCTCTAAGCGTTCTGCAGGTAGGTCACTCATTCCCTGACCCTCAGGAGCCTTACGAAGTCTGCGACAGATGACACATTGGCGGATGAAAGAAGCAACGGTTCTGCTTATCCCTGGGATCCAGTAGCCATTGGATCTCATTTCGTTTGTGGTGAAGCCTTTTCCTTGGTGTTTTACTTTATCGTGACAGTGAGCTATTACGAGCTTGGTCACATGATGTTCCTTTGGAAATCACAACAGGGTGTTTGAAAGAGTCTTTGATAGATGAAAGTCTCCCTCAGACCTTGATGAGACCGTCCGTGTCCCTGAAAATGTCTAAGGGGAACAGTTTGTGGTGATGTGGGAGCTGTTTTCCTTTGTCTAATAGTTTTATCTCCTTTCCATATGTTTGGTTTTGTACATCCTGAATGATGACACATACTGCACTTTCTTGGTCACTCACTGTAGCCGGTGCACCTGATTTGACTTTCTTGGCCCTTCTTATGAGGCATGCTACAGCTTTGACTGCTCTGGACCATGACGAGAACTTGGACAAACGTTCTGCCAGGCTGAATGTCTCTGTAACTTTGGTTAACATTGTGTTTTTCTGATTTCTGGATCTCCAAGAGACAGTTCCAGCTCTACTCTGTGTGTTGAGGGCAGGTCCCTCTCCCAAAGAAAGGAGGGGCGGGTGAAACAGTTAGATGAGAGAAGCTCAGCGATAGATTTACCCCTAGATGCAATATCGGCTGTGTTCTCTTCAGATGGCACGTAAAACCATTGCTGAGGGCTTGTACGTTGGCGAATCTTTTGGACCCTATTCGCTACAAAAGGTATGAAAACGACATGCCTCGTTATTTACATAGCCCAAAACTACCTTAGAATCTGTCCAGAAATACTCTTTGTTGTGAGCATAGCAGAGTTCTTCTCTCAACATGTTACTAATTGAAACTGAACCTACAGCTGCAGTTAGCTCGAGTCTAGGTATTGTAGTCAGCTTGGTAGGAGGAACACGGGCTTTGACTATTACCAATGACCAGTGAATCTCCTCTCTAATGTTTTTGGCTCTTAAATAGGTGCATTGTCCATAACCACTCGTGCTCGCATCCGAAAAGTGGTGCAACTATTTCTTTAAGCTCTCCGAAACTAGCAGGAAAGTAACAGCGAGTTATGTTTGCCAATTTAGACAAGGTAAAGTCCCGTTGCCAACTCTCCCACTTTGGCCTCAGTGTTTCTGGAAGGGCGTCGTCCCAATTGATACCTTGGTGACATTTCCCGCAGGATCCTTTTTCTGTGAAGTACATAAGGTGCCGGAAAGCCAAGGGGGTCGTAGATGGATGCAACAGTAGATAAGACGCCTCGACGTGTTGCTGGTTGGTCTTTTAAAGTGTTGTCAAATATGAAACAGTCTCTTTCAAATGTTCCATTGGATGCCTAAGGCCCCTTCTTGTGGCATGTCTTTGAATGTTAAGTCCTTTGTTTTTGTCTCTATTGCACGTTCAGATGGCAGAATGCTTTGTAGAACAGCAGGGCTATTTGAGATAAATTTGTGTAGACGGAGCCCTCCATGCTTGCATATCTGTGGCTTCTTGTGCGAGCTGTATTTCCTTTTCAACTGTGTCTGTGCTTGTGACTCCATCATCCACATAAAAGTCCCTTTCCATGAACTCAGATCCTGCCGGGTGTGTGTGACAGAGTTCTTTAGCTAAATACCTTAGTCCGTAGTTTGCACACCCTCGGGATGATTTCGCACCGAAAAAAGTGTACCTTCATTCTGTATACCCGTGGCTGTGTCTCTGTGTTGCCGTTTTTCCACCACAGAAAACTCAGGTAATCTCTGTCACAATGCTGAACGTGAAACATCATCTCTATATCGCACATTAGAGCAATAGGATTTTGTCTGAACCGAAGGAGGATGCCTGTTAGATTGTTAATCAGGTCCGGCCCTTGGAGAAGATGATCATTTAGACTTGTACCATTGTATTTGGCTGAACAAATCGAACACAATGCGTAGTTTAGTGGGCTTTTTGGGGTGGTATATACCGTGATGGGTAATGTACCATCGTTCACCTTGTTTTCCTTCATTGTGTACTTCTTCGACGTCACCCCTTTCAATGATGTCTTTCATGTAAGTTATGTAGTCTCTTTTGTACCTTTCATCTTTGTTGAACTTTCGCTTTAAGTGTTCGAGTCTGATTTCAGCAAGCTTTCTATTGTCAGGTAAGTGTGGCCTTTGTCTGAATGGTAGAGGCATCTCACAGTGTCCTTGTTTGTTTTTCCTTATTCCCTCCTTAAGCTTGTCCAAAAAGATGAGATCCTCTTGTGAGACTGTTTTGTCACTTGCCTCTGTGTCTTTAAAATCTGACTCTAGCACATGAATAACATTATGGGAGTAACAGGGGGTAATTCCTTTATTGTGATTCTATGACACAAACTTGACTGAGTTTCATTGAGCGTTGGTGTGGAGCCTCCAACGATAGTCCACCCTAGGTCTGTGCGGATGGCATAAGGCTCCTCACCCTCTCCTAATAGAACTTGTCTTGGAGCTAAAGTTCTGGGACAGTTAAACCCTATAAGGAGTCCAACATCACAACTCAAAAGAGGTGGTATATTATCAGCAATTTCTGTCAGATGAGGCCATCGTTTCGCTGTGTCACTAGTGGGTATGTTGTCATAGTTAACTGGAATAAAGTCTTTTGTATATGAGGGGGGGTAGGTCGAAGCGAATGTCTGAATCATAACCGCTCACACGCATTCCAGAAACTCTTACTATTAACAGTAGAGTGAACACCCAGCATCGTAGTTAACTAACTTTACAGGGTGAGTGTCAGCACATTTGTTTGTGAAGAATTAAGCAAACAGCTACGAGCAGTCACTTTGTGTGTCTAATAGTGTGTAAACTAATTGCTCTTTAGATGGTCTCTGAACCGTAGGCACCCATACAGGAACAATCATGGATGTGCTACTTGATTGACCCACCTTAGTAACGTTCAGAGCTGTGACTGTAGCGGTTTCATTTGGAGTGCTCGGAGCGATGTTTTCGGAGCTTCGAGACCTTACATATGCCTTAAGATAGTCATTGTGCAGACAAGTGGGATGCTTTCCTTTGCAAATGTCACAAGTGTGGCGATGGTGACAATCTTTGGCGTTATTGCCCACGTTTAAGCAGCCATAGCACAGTTTATTGGCCTTAACATATGTGCGCCTCTCTAAGGGCTGATCTAAAAAGTTAGGGCACTTTGACAACTGGTGATTTTCATCTTTACAAAATACACAGGGTACCTTTAATTTTGTGTTGCTTGTCCTCGCCTTGTTGTTTTGTACTGTAACCTGTGTTGTGAAGACTTGTGTGGATCTGTTTAGTTTAAAGTCCTTTGTATTCCTTTTCTCATAGGATGAGCTGCGTGAGTGAAGAGCATATGAAGAAGTGACCGGGTTGCAGGCAATCTCTGCTTCGAGTGCCACAAAATGTACAAAGTCCTTAAAAAGAGGGAAAGTCCTTGCCGTCCATAAGTGCAACTGTTACTTGTTGATTCCAACGGGCTGCCAGCCAGTCAGGAACTTTCAGCAGCAACCTTTGATTTTCCTCACAGTCACTTAGTATTTCTAGGCCCTTTACGTATGGTGTGGCTTGGAGACATGCATTTAGAAAGTCCGAAAATGTCCTTAAACCTTCTGCATCCTTTGAACTTATTTTAGGCCATTTTGCCAGTTTGTCTCTGAAAGCTCTTTGGACAATAAAAGGTGGACCGTATCGTTGGGCAAGCTTTTGCCATGCGTCCTTGTATGCCTCTTCATCACTGCGAAAGAATGTGCCCTCAAGACAATTTTGAGCTGGGCCTGTGACATACCTTTTGAGCAAGTGAAGTTTATCAGCAGGTGCAATGCCTTTGCAGTCCACAAGTGAAGAGAATGAAGCCTTCCATTCGATGGAATTAATTGGATCTCCACTGAATACTGTGGGCATTGGCACTGGGATTCTGTTTATAGCTATACTGTTTTGAATTGCTTGGGCCAACTGGGAAATGTCCGTGAGAGGTGCTCGTGTAGCAATTTGAGGGTTTGGATTGTTCGTTGTTTGATTTGACATATGGATAGACACATTGTTGTGTGGTATTAATGGAGGTAAGCCACTACTGGGAACTGGTGCTTCATGAGCACATTGGTGGTCAACAGAGAAAGGCATATCGTTTGATAGTATTTGCTGGTTGTCCATATCCATGTTCATTTCTCTGTTGTAGATCTCAAGTTTTGCACGAGCAGCTTGCATTTCCTTTTCTGCCCTTAAACGCTCAAGTTCTGATTCTATATCTTTCATTTTTTCCTTTTGTTTAATTTCCTCTTGCACAACTTTATATTCTGCTTCCTTTACAGCCAACTCCACAGCTGCATCAACCCTTTTAACTGCAATGCTTGAAGTGTCAGACTGCTTACCGATGCTGGACTGAGAGGCGGTACCGTAGATGGAGCGGGCGTACTGTTGTGACGGTAGCTGATGAAGACGCTGCCATTCTCTATCTGCATCAAAAATCACCGTCTATTGCCGTTATACGTTCAATAAGGATTTTCATAATGTCCTTAGATACTGCTTCACAATAGTCCATTTTGCGTCTTGTGTCAGGGGATGGCGTAATACGCTCTCTTATTTCGTTGTACACCATCATGTTGTTCAAACCATTTTCAATGTCATCAGCCATTTCACACAACTTGTGCTCTGATAAGTCAGTCTTTAGGCTTTCTCTGGATGTTCTGATTAGCCCTTTCCATTGTGCATAGAGACTCATCAGTTTCTTGTGCCTTTTAATTAATTCGTCTTCTTGGTAAGCTAGCATTTTCTCCGTTAGCACACTAGGCCGCTCTGAACGCCTGGGTAATGAGAACTCGTTAGTAGCCTCCATTTTGTGAAGTTCAGCTAATTGTTTTTCTTTGCATTCAATATCGTTCTTTAACTCCCGTCTTGACATGCTATCCGTATCTCCTTGAAGTAATAAAGCTCTCGTTTCATAGATTTCGTTTTGCAGCTTACGTGTTTGCTCTTCGATGCCGTCCATTTTCCGTGCCGTTGCCGTTAGCGTTCACGCACTGCTCTATAGCACACTGAGGTGAATTTCTTACTGTAGCATGCCCCCCGAACAAGGATGAGACTTACTGATGGTTTTTTGTGAACTTTAATACAAACGCATATCAACCAACTAACCAACGTGAGAACTTTTGCCTCTTCTGAGGGCTGCAAATATATATAAAACATTAGCCGTATTTGGAATATCACTATAAAAATATCACTTGGGGGATTTCTAGAACTTGACAGCCAGCAGACTGTAAAAAAGTGGTTTTGATTTTACAAACATTGGAGTCCTATTTAAAGGTGGTTAAGAGGTTACAAACAGATCATTAAGGAAGAGAAACTCAAAAACCGGGCCTCACACCTCCAAGTGGCTTCAATTTGTTTTTCATTTGTATTTATTTTTTATTTGTATAATAAAATATATTGTTCATTTTAAAGAAGAAAAAATAAAAAAAAAGTAACAAAATGTGAACGCAAAATATCGTGCAAGGACGAGTACGGCATGTCATTCGCACAACCACTATGACATCATAGAGAGAAGCAGAACGATGATGAGGACCAGAACATTCACGTAATCTGGTAGTCTGACTTACCCTTGGTGGTTTAAATGGGTAGTTTGTAGGGAAGTGAATAGTCAGGAAGAAAACACCGCCCTGATACGGACTGTCACCCTGAGAGAGAGAGAGAGAGAGAGAGAGAGAGAGAGAGAAACGGCACATGATTTCAAGAGAAACTTTAAACAATGTAAAAATGATCGTCTAGATCGTCTTTGTCAAATTGCTTTCAGTATGAAAAGCTGTAAAAAAAACAATTTGGATTTCCTGAGCACTTTATACACGGGGAAGTCGACTGAAAAGTTTCGAAACCAGAAGAATGTTCTCTAGAATAATCTGGATTCAAAAAATTTTTTAAAAAAATATCTGGGATTGCAAAGTCAGGATTATGCGACTTCGTTATTGAGAAATGAAAACAAATTAAGCAAAGTCTGCTAAATCTTTCAAAATGATGGTGCTTTTCCTCTGACTTGGGCTAAGAAGCATCATGTATGGATCATGAGCACAGTTCTCACACAAAGTCCCTACACTTGTGTGTCTTCA
This sequence comes from Tachysurus fulvidraco, assembly GCF_022655615.1. Lineage (NCBI taxonomy): Eukaryota > Metazoa > Chordata > Actinopteri > Siluriformes > Bagridae > Tachysurus > Tachysurus fulvidraco. Next base: position 21,832,425 of record NC_062529.1, on the reverse strand, counting down.
CTGCTAGGAGTTTAAAGGTGGGGTGTACGTTGTTTGAAAGCCAATGTTGACACATAAAATCACCAAAACAAACATGCCTCTAACCCAAATGGGTCCCACCCCTGTATTGATAGCCCCACCCACACATACATACATAACCCAGAAAACTAATGGAAAGAAATGTGTCTTTATCATAGCTGAAGGGAAGAACAATACGGTTGCAGATAAACAAACAAGCAAAAATGACACACAAGCATAATCATGTAAAGGACAAAGGCATATTAGTTCTGTGTAACAAAGCAAAACCAACGTTACTCGCCTATCGAGAAGGAAAAAGGCACCTCGGCATCTTAAGTAAAGTCGGCCGCATATTCACAGATTGGAGTTTCGCGAGTCAATAACTCCTGAGCTAAACGCTGTTACTACACAAAACGCGGCTGTAGCTGCCTCTCTACATTACTACATTAGAAAAGAGGTGTTATTTGTGTAGTAACAGCATACTGAACACTCTCTCCGCCCGTATTGACAAGACACGCCCCTTTCTGCTCATTGGCTATACGTTTGTCTTGATTTTTTGTTTGTCGTCTCGACTCGGTTTTCTGGAGCATTTTTCAAACAACGGAGACCCCATCTTTAAGAGAAGAATCGTGTGCTGGCGATTTTACCAAATAAAACAGTTTTCCACCAAATAAAAGTTTTCAGTTGGTTCGACCCTGTACTACAACGAGATGTCAGCAGAGTTTAATGTAAAATTTAGGCTTTGGGATTCTTCACCTAAACATTAAACAAACATCATGGAACAAAACACAGAATGAAGAAGGTCTGTTCTTACTGGTCCCATTATTGTAGCCTTCCAGTGAAACACTAGAGAGAGAGAGAAAGAATAAGGATGATTAGATAAACACTCCATATGGAACTTATAAGTAGAGTGTTGATAACGACGACACATGGACTGGTGTGACTTATGCTGCATGTTATCTGCATTGTTTATTATCCCTTTATACTGGTAAACTGGGTTCAGGTACGCCGGCGGAACAGAAATGGACATTTTCGATCATTGTAAACAAATGAACGACGACATGTCTGCGAGTCTGATCTAAAGTGACTCAGGACATTGTTGGCTTTCAGTGCAAGACGTGAATTTTTCCCCTCTGTTGATAATCTTACACCGAATTTTAGTGGTTGAAGATAAATCTGAAGGAGTCTCCAGGGTCAGGGGTGTAAAACAGTCAGACGTTTTGTGTCTCTGTGGTATAAGTTGCATCAGTGTCTCTTAAGGATTAGTAGAAAGTTAATAGACACTTACAGTCCTCTCCCATTGGTCCTGCTGAGCATTGTAAAGGAGGGTCTCGCTGCAGGTCCTGTAATTCCTACACACACACACCACATAAACACACAGGGAGAGAATGTACAGTCAGGGAAAGTAGAAGAGAGACCGGGACGGACGGGTAGACAGAAAAAGAGAGAACGACTGAGAGACAGACTGGGAAAGAGACAGGGAGAGAGAGAAATAGAGACAGGGCAATGGAGAGAGACAGGGAGAGACAGCATTTGGCAGATGCCCTTATCCAGAGCGACCTACAGAAGTGCTTAAGTCTTTATCATTGGCTACATTAATGCTGGTTCACTAGGTTACATACTTAAGATTCCATGAGTTTAAAACACTGTTCAAAGTTTTTTATAAACATATATGCAACAAACAGGGAAAGAAGTGCTAGTTGAAGTGTTTCCTGAATAAGTAGGTCTTCAACCGCCGTTTGAAAATAGCCAGTGACTCGGCTGTCCGGACCTCTAGGGGAAGTTCGTTCCACCACCTTGGTGCCAGAACAGAGTCTTGTAGTATACTTACCTCTTACCCTGAGAGATGGTGGAACCAGTCAATCAGTGCTGGTAGATCTGAGGGTACGAGGAGTGATGAGGTAATTGGGAGCTGGTCCATTTTGGCTTTGTAGGCCAGCATCAGTGTTTTGAATCTGATGCGTGCGGCTACCGGAAGCCAGTAGAAGGATCGCAGCAGCGGGGTGGTGTGAAGAACTTAGGCAGGTTAAAAACAAGCAGTGCAGCTGCATTTTGGATCATTTGCAGAGGACGAATTGCGTCCATAGGTAAAACTGCCAGCAGTGTGTTGCAGTAATCCAGTCTTGAGATGACAAGAGACTGAACAAGTACCCGAGCACCCTGTGTGGACAAAAATGGCCGTATCCTTCTAAATGTTGTAGAGAAGAAATCGACATGAGCGAGTCACTTTAGCAACATGAGAGGAAAAGGGCAGTTGATTGTCCGTGGTTACCCCAAAGTGAGCTGTGGCTGAAGGGGAGATCAAGTCATGTCAAATCAAGTCAAGTAGCTTTTATTGTCATTACAACCATATATAGCTGTTACACTACACAGTGAAATGAGACAACGTTTCTCCAGGACTAGGGAGCTACATAAAACAAAGACAGAGCTAAAGACTTAATGGAGTTCTGACCACAATTCTCACCTTAAGGGAGACCGAAACTACTCCTGATTAATTCAGCTGAGAGAACAACTAAGCAAAGACCAACACTAAGATACACAATGGTGTAGAATATAACAAAATTCATACATCACATTATTCTAGAACAAAGTGAGTCAAGCAGCTAGTACACAAAAGTCAGGAACCTAGTTTAGCAGAAGACAATATATTTAAATAAAGAGAGTTAAAGCACACTGGTGCATTGGTAAATGTTTTTGCATACACTAATAATGAAAAATTCCATGGAAAACTGCATAGTATGTAAAACTCCTGCGTTAGCATGAAGTCACTTCAGAGGAATTTCTCCACCGCACATGCTGCAGCTCGACAGCGTCACGACCCTTAGAACCGGTCCAGTTCTTTTTTCTTCCTGTCTCTGTTTACAACTACAACTCGAGTACGACGCTTGCTGTAAACAAATCGTGGCTCACATTTCTTCAGCTGTTTAATACCTGCTAATATCATTGTGTGTGTGTGTGCGTGTGTGTGCAGCGAAGCCTGAAAGTCTGAGCATTCGCTGAAAAGGCGGTTTCATTTTTAATCACATAAAATTGTTACGGTAACCAAAGACAGTAAACATTCAATAAGAATCGGCGCTATTCATACAAAAAGTTTAAACTTTTAAATATTTACACATTAATTTCACTTCTCTACATGTCACTCATCCGGCATTAGCCAATCACTATTCGATGTCCATCTGACTCCGCCCTTAGTTTAGTAACGCTTTAGTAACCGGTGAAAAGCGGGACGTAGAGACACTTAACAAAAACAACTCTGTAGATAGAGTCAAGAGACAAAATGCTGAACATCAAGGAAGTTTTAAACTTTACAGGAAGTCGGATATGGATGAAGGAACGTCTGGTGGACTACAGGACAAAGTTAAACAGAGCAAAAAAGATGAGAAAGCTGTGAAAGATAACAGAACCTGCTCGGGTGCAGAAGCACAGAGACGGACTGTTTTCCTCACTGACATGAACGCGTGAGACGAGGCGTTATTTAAAGCGGCCACACGCCGGATTTATCCAATCAGGGTTGTTGATGCGTGAAAATGCAAATGAGAAGAAGGTTACAGCAGGGTTTTGGAATGTACAGTGTGACACAAGGGCAGATTCTGAAAAGCCAGGATTCAGTGTTACCCCCGGGGTCAGTAGGAGCAGTGTGAAACCTCTGACCACACAAACACAGGATTCTGTTCAGTTTATAATCCCACAGGGAAATATTTCACATGTGAATCTCTCATGTCTTTGTACAAACATACGAACCTGGCTGGTTTGTTATCTAACCGGAGGTTTAAGACTAATGCTAACCAGCTAATTAGGAGCTAATTAAGATCTAAGACTTGTAACATCTGCTTACAGAAAATTCTCAAAATAAAAATCTTAGTTAAAAAAAATAATTTTAGCTGGACAATATGCATTTTTCCCCAATTAATATTATTTGTATTGTTGCATAATGGTTAAAAGCTCAGTCTCTTCTTAGAGGTCTAAGAGTTTTAGTCAGAGTCCATGATAGCATCTGTGTTGCCGCTGGAAAAAAAAAGGAAAAAAAACAAAACCCAACTCTCTAATGGTCACGTTGCTGACAAACACAGTCATGGCTAGAGACGCAACTTAACCATGTAATTACATCTGTGTGTAAACAGCGCACAGATTACCGTAGATGAAGTCAGCATTGCAAAAGAAACAAAATGTCCAGGAATAGATCTAAAGTGGGTCGAGTTCGCTTCTGCTGCTCGTCACAGGAACGTTTCAGATTTTAGAGCTGTTAAATTTCATCGGCACGTTTTTATTTTAACGAGGAGGTACTGCTGATACTCACAGGGAAAAAGTCAATCGATGATCAGATTGATCTTTCCTTTCTGTATGGACCTCACTGTAGCGTATAAGGCAGACTTGAACACAACGCTGCATCGTGGGTAAAGATTCGGACCAGGGACCACAGAGTTCCCTTAAGATAGCACTGAAATCTCCTGACAATTAGGGCGGGGTTAAAGGTGGGGTCTCCGTTGTTTGAGAAATGCTTTAGAAATCCGAGTCGGGATGACAAACAAAATAAAAACAAAACTAACGTGTAGCCAATGAGCAGAAAGGGGTGTGTCTTATCAATATGGGCGGAGAGTGTTCAGTGCGCGCATGTGTGACATTAGCAGAAAGCGGTTTTAACATTGACATGGAGGATAAAAACAAAGAAAGAAAGCGAAGAAAGGCTTACGATAAGGCAAGAAGTAGGACGTGTTAATATAGGATTATATTTTATATTTTAACTTTCCAGCACTGGAGAGAACTGAAGGAGCAGGAAGTTGGCCACATATTCACAGGTTGGAGTTTCCAGAGTCAATAACTCCTGAGCTAAACGCTGTTACTACACAAATAACACCTCTTTTCTATCGTAGTAATGTAGAGAGGCAGCTACAACCGCGTTTTGTGTAGTAACAGCGTTTAGCTCAGGAGTTATTGACTCGCGAAACTCCAACCTATAAATATGCGGCCGACTTTACTTAAGACGCCGAGGCGCTTTTTTCCTTCTCGATAGGCGAGTAACGTTGGTTTTGCTTTGTTACACAGAACTAATATATGCCTTTGTCCTTTACATGATTATGCTTGTGTGTCATTTTTGCTTGTTTGTTTATCTGCAACCGTATTGTTCTTCCCTTCAGCTATGATGAAGACACATTTCTTTCCATTAGTTTTCTGAGTTATGTATGTATGTGTGGGCGGAGCTATCAATACAGGGGTGGGACCAATTTTGGTTAGAGGCATGTTTGTTTTGGTGAATTTATGTCAACATTGGCTTTCAAACAACGGAGACCCCACCTTTAAATGAAGGTTGAATCATGATTGGCTAACTTGCATAATTGGCTTGATATCAGATACATCCAGCTGTTATTTTATTTTATATATATAATTTTTTACTGTTTTTAAGTTTTATTTTAGCTTTTATTTTCTATATTTTAATCAACAACCACCCACACGTGCATTTATGTGACTATTATACAATAATGCACGTGGGTGGTTGTTGTGATTAAAATATAGAAAATAAAAGCTAAAATAACTAAAATATAACTTAAATAATAAATGTATATATGGGTAGTTGACGTGACATGGCTTTTTCACTGTCACAGAAGATTTTTCATTTTCATAATTTAGAATACTGTAAATGGTTAAACATTTTCTTGTTTATGAATTTGTTGTTTTAATACCCAAGTTATTGTTAGTTTTTTTTAGAACTTTGAGCCAAATCTCAAAATTGTCCTATGGTGTGATGGCAGACATTATTTCATAAATATTACATTTTATAAATAAAGAAAATAATGTTTAAAAATCTTAATGAACACTCCTGGCATAATTGTGTCTTTCACTAAGTGGCCATCACTTTTCATATACATACATTTCTAAAAGTGTAGGAATTTCATAAAGTTTGTCACAGAAAAAAAAAATGTCCTTTGGTGTTATGCAAAAACCTAATTTTAATTTGGGCAATATCATGGACAACTACATTTAATTGAAAAACCCCACTCAAGATCATGTGACTGAAGACCTCTATGAAGGCCATGAGAAGTGCACATGGTAAGTATTTCTCTCAGAATTGTTTAAATATTTAACTATGTTTTAAGACCACTGAAGTTGTTAAGTTTTTTTGTCCTTTGGTGTGACACCATTCATCTATTCATGGTGAAAATGATTCTAATTAGTACTTTCATGTAAAATAAATATCACTTTAAGAAAATAATGTTTTAATAATGTGAACAATTCTGTATCAAGTATTTATTTTGTTATTTAATATAATTTTAGTACTTTTTAAAATGTCACACCATAGGACACATTTACAGTATTGTTGAGTGAAAAAGTGAAAAAAATATGTGAAATCATTGACAAAATGAGTTACCAGTACTATTTTCTGAAACTGCAGTTTTCATACTCCACAAATATAATATATGTAACTTACAAATATATGTTAACATATGTATCTTAAAAAGTTATGCTTTCCAAAAAAAGTACTTTTTCTTGGTCATTTGTCAACTACCCATATATATATATATATATATAAAATTCAAAGTACCAGCAAATTATTCATTCATTTTAAATTAAATTTATAAAGTATACATTTATAAATTTAATAAAAAAGTATATAAATTTTAAAGTATAATTTTAAAAATTATTCCAATTTTTTTTAACCACATACGTATTATTTCTTTAGAATTACATTAGTCACACTACATCTAGGTTTATTATAATTTACTGCCAAATGCCTTAAAATGTTAATTTTTTTATACTAGTAAAATGTATTACTATTAAAAGGCTTTGATGCATGGCTTTAATTCTGCTCCATAATACACACATCATAGCATGTTACCGAGCTCCAGGACTAAACTGGTTCATTGACACAGGACTGATAAACCTGAGCTCTAGAAACAGAATTAGAATTAGGTTTATTGTCCAAGTGTGTTGACACAAAGAATTTGGTTCCAGCTGTTTGTGACCCTCAAAAGTACAGAATTAAATAACACGATACTACAGTATCGTGTTATTTATAGCCTCACTGCTATATTATAAAAGGAATAGAGGTCACAAGTATTACTTGTTACAGTGCAGGAGATGATGTCAGTCCAACCTTGGCTGAATTTTATAACTAGACTATGAGATAATGCATGTCTTCTTCTGTGTATCTGATGAAGATCCTCTGGCGATAGATCTACAGTCGAACAATGACTGTTCAGCTCAAGTCATTCAGCAGCGATTAATCATGTAAGCAGAAACATTTTTCGAAGGAAGCTCGATTCAAACCGAGCTTGTTTTCTGCCCATATTTGTATCATCCTACGCTCTCCTCCTATCGAGGGGCTTTTAGACGAGCATCTACGCAGCACACACTGAGATTTTAGTAAATTCTCTCACACTTACAGAACTTTATAATATTAACAACTAATTGATTCTGTAAAACTATCTATCAAGAATTTTCTGCTTAGATCTTGGCTAGGAGTCTTTTTTCATCGATCCCGTCGTTAAACAGAATTTATTTAAAGCTTAAATGACATTGATTTAGAGGAAAAACTTCTGAACTCTAAATATCGTGATACGTGACGTTGGAAATATCGTCAAGTATCGCGATATTTCTTGACATCGATCATCCCTTAAAAGAATACACTTACATTCACTGAAAGCTCATTTTGGCTTTAGGGCAAATAAACAAGATTTAGAGAGTTCACGTGTCGTTTTTAACGTTAGAGACTATTTACTTTTCTTTAGAGATCTTTTTGAAACAATTTAATGATGTTAAATTGTTTAAAAAACGTGTGGTTATGGTTTGTTGACATAAACTGAGCCGGCTTTGTTCTCGCTAGCAAAGATAATGCTAACAAACACAGTCTTTACCAAGCAGTACTACAACATTACATATCTTTTAATACCTCTTAATAACCTGTCATAGCTGTTTTATTATCCGAAATGTAAACACAACGTTGATTTACCTTCTGAATCCTTTTCAGAGCCATCACATCCGACGACAGACACTTCTTACTGAAGAAACCTCTTCAACGTCACGCAGTGAAGAAAGAAACAATCCTGAACCGTATCCCAAACTACACTGTAGTGAAGATCAAGTGCACTAGAAAGGACCAAAACAGCTATTATTTCACAAGCCTGTATAGTGTACTTACATACGGAGATTTAAGGGTGTTTAAACCCTACCGACAAATTCAGGAAATCGAGAATGAATTGATTTCAAAATAAAAGGTGTATGTGGAGTGTGGACGAGAGATCTGAATCCGAATCCGAATCAGGTTTATTGACCAAGTGTGTGGACACACACAAGCTTGTGTCCAGGGTGTCCGGGATCATTAAATGCTGCACGAATTGACTAACCAACCCGTATTTTCAATTTAAACGAATCAAGGATACACCTTTATATATTTACAAACTGTCAGTAAACGATAGATCATAGTTTTTAAGCATTTACTGATTAAGTTTAAAGTTGTTGGCTCACACACACACACAGGGTTTTTAAAAATAAAGTTCTTGTGTAAATAAACATTTTATGTATAAAATCCAGTCAATCCAGTCCAGTTGATACACAAGTCCCTTAGAATCCTGCATATACATTCAATAATTAATTATGAAATACACATTTCTCATCCACAAACTTTTCAGCAGGATAGCTGAAATCAAATCAACAATAACATCTTATAAAAATAAATAATTTATCATCATTATCATTAACAGTGTAGATGCTTTGCTGTAGAAAACAGAATAGCAGTCGTTTTGCCAATTGTCATTCTGGTGGGGGTTTTTTAAACAATAATCAAAAAATAAATAAATACAAATAATATAACATTTCATTATCAGCTAAACAGTTGAGGAAAAATAGCTTAAAATGCAATATACCTAATTTTATAGTATTTTATTATTGTGCTGTTTTTCAAACAAGTAAATAGTGCACACTTGGATTTTGCTTTTTTATGATTGTTGACAAATGCTTGATTTTGCCAAAGAATTTTTAAAGTTTCCCCTCACAGGATTCTTCTTTTAAACTCCTAGCAGTGAAGACGCATGTAATGACTGTCTATGGGAGCTGTACTCATGTACACACATCAACGGAGGAGGGGTTTGGTGTTGTGATGTCACAACGCATCTCAGAACAAATTTGCAGAAATTCGACTCTGTTTTGAAAAACTGAAGGTTCCTCCAAATATCGTTTGATTTCTGTGCTCAAATCTGCTATCGCCAAAAAAAAAAAAAAAGTGTAATCCTGGAGGGACTTGTAAATAAAGGGCAAGTTATACATTTTCATGTTTCTATTTTTCATTTCAAATTAATTTTCTTTAAGAGTTTATATATTTATGCTTTGATACAGAATTTAAACCATGTTTTCAGAGACGTTCTTTTGTCTTTTCTTGCTCTTTGGATTCCGTGTCCCATTCTCAGATCGCTTCTTTGCACATTTGTGGTTCAGGAAGGGTTTTGTTCGTGAGAAACCTCTCCCGCATTCGGTGCACGTGTGCTCTTGCTTGTTCGCATGCATCTGTGTGTGAGCTCTGAGGCCAATCTCCAGGCGGAAACATTTCCCACACTCATCACACCTGAAGGGTTTCTCTTCCGTGTGAACACTGGCATGTCTGAGAACACTGGATAAGTGTGCGAAACTCTTTCCGCACTCCCTGCACGAGTACGGCTTCTCGCCGCTGTGTGTTCGCTGGTGCGAGGATAAGCTTTTCTTAGTCACAAACCGCTTCTCGCACACCTCACAGCGGAAGCTGTCATCCGTATGGATGCGTCTGTGGCGCACAAGATCGTCAAGGGTGCTGTAACTCCGTCCACACTCGCCACAGGCGAAAGGTCTCAAGTGTGGATGGACTTGAAGGTGCGAGCGAAGATGGCCGGCTGTGATGAAACTCTTGCCGCACTCATTACAGCGGTGCAGATTCATTCCTGTATGAACCTGCTGGTGATTTTTCAAATACGCATTTGATCCAAACGATTTGGCGCATATGGAGCAGGAAAACGATCGCTTGATTACGTGAATCTTTTCATGTAACCTGAGAGACTGGATATGACTGAAACTTTTCTGGCAGGTTTGGCAGTCATGCGTTTTCTTGCCAGCATGTACACGTTGATGAAGACGAAGATGGCTAACCTGGGCGAAAGTCTTCTTGCAGACGCCACAGGTGAAGGACTTAGAATCCCTGTGGCTTTGCTGATGTCTGGACAGACAAGCAGCTAGGCTGAACCTCCTTCCGCATGATTCACAGCTAAACGCCTTCTCTCCTGTGTGAACCCGCCGATGAACGTTAAAGGTGCTTATAGCGATGAAGGTCTTGCCACATTCTTCGCAGTGGTATGGTCTCTCTCCTGAATGAATCCGCTGATGGGAGATCAGTCCATTCCTCAGCTTGAATCTTTTACCACAGATGTCACAACCAAAAGGCTGTATCCCCTGGTGCTCAATTAGGATGTGTGCATTTACTATGTTCTTGCTCAGGAAGCATTCGTCACAGCTTGGGCAGTTAAAACGTTGGGTTCCGTTGTGACTAGTCTGATGTGCAGCTCTCGCTTTAGCTGTTGCAAAAGCTTTTCCACACACTTCACATTCCAGAGGTTTTTCTCCCTTATGCTCAGAATGTCTGTGAGCGATCAAGCTACATTTAGCAGAGAAAAGCCTCCCACATGATGTACAGTTAAAGGCATCTTCTCTTTGGACAGTGTGCACTTTGAGATACCGCTGGGAGCTGAAGGACTTGCCACAGTAGCGACACTTGAAATGTGGTAGAAGTTTCTCTTCTGATTCAGGAGATGACAGATTTGATGTCTGGTCTTCTTTAAATTGGTGTTCAGGGGAGAATTTGATTGAGATGTAGTCATTTTCATGGTAGGACAAGTTTGCAGTTGGTTCCTCTTCAGTCTGGTGTTTAGTAGAGGAAAGGTTTGAGATATAGTCCCCTCCAGACTGGTTTACATGGTAGGACACATGCATGGTGTATTTCTCTTGAAACTGGTGTTTAGGACTTGATAATTGTGAGGTGTGAACCTGTCCAGAATCGTGTTTAGTAAATGACAGGTTTAAGGTAGAGTCCTCTTTAGATACGTGTTTATGGTAGGACATGTAGGAGGTGTGGTCATCTTGGGATTGGTATTCAGGAGAGGATGGGATTGAGTTAGTGTCCTCTTCAGATTGGTGGTTAGAAAAGAACAAGCTTGAGGTAGAGTCATTTTCAGAATGGTGTTTAGTTGAGGACAGGTTTGAGTTAGAGTCCAACACAGTTGAGGACAGGTTTGGATCCTCTCCAGATTGGAGTTCATGGTTAGACAGGTTTGAGTCATGGTCCTTTCCAGTCTGTTGTTGAGAAGAGGATGTGCACGAGCAATGTAGAACGATTTGCTGTGCTTGACTCTTCACTCTGCAATTTTTTGGATTGCTGGAATCTTCTGTCTGAGCCGAAGGGTCGCCTAACGCTTCGAACCGGAACTCTGAGAACACAAACAATGAATCATTGTGTACAAGAAGTGAACTTACTAAACTTCAATAATATTATAGATGGTTGAATACATGCAAAAAGCAATTCAGGATCTACAGGTGAGACAAAATGATTCAAGGATTTTATGCTGAAAAAAAAGATTCAAGAAAAATAAAAAATATAAAAAGGAGACAAAACATGCAAAAAAACAAACAGTGCAAATTAAATATACTGTAATTAAAACAAACATTTTGTTTATATTGCTTTCATGATCACTGGAACAGTTTTGATTAAGTGAACAGAAATATATACACAATAAAAATACATAGTATGTATTTGTATTATATATATGTATTTTTGTATGAAATTATCTATTTTTTTATTTATTCCGTTGTAACCTCCTTTCCTTTTGTGCCAAAATACAGATGTCACAATACATGAACAAACAACACAAATTCTATTGGTAAAAATCAAAAACACAAACTTTACAGATGGAATTGAACATGAATAATAATAATAATAATAATAATAATAATAATAATAATAAATAATAAGTTTCTTGCTTAATTTAGGAGGGTCTACATGAAGAAAAAAAGTATTACTTGCATGAGAAAATCCCTGTGGATAATTAAACCCCATGTCCTACATGAAAAAATTCAAACAAAGCCCATTCACTACATGTAGAAAAAAACATTCAGAAATATAACATGGGTCTTAAAAATAAAATAAAAAAAGTCAGATTTCTACTGATTTTTTTTCAATACAAATTGTTTACTTATTATTTTTCTTATAGGTATCCAAGTCTAACTTCCTAACTACTTAGTGAAATACACAGAAATGCTCAACGTGCATCTTACCTTTAAAGAGATTCAGAAACAAGCTGCTTTGTCGCTGAGATTCCCCTTTTGTAAATAACCCTGCTTTGGGGTCTTCCATGGTTGAGTCCTGCATCACAGTGTGTGTCGTTGTGTGGTCTCACGGCGTTTCAGAGCAGAGCATTTAATTGATAAGAAATATAAACACCCCAAGAAAGGCTAAGGTTAATCAGGTGATTAGTTGAAACAGGTGTGTTAGAGAAGGGAAAACACTAACATGGGCGTTGCTAACAAAGTTCTCTCCAGGATCTTTCAGACTCTAAAAGTTTCATCTCATCTCCCAGAAACATGCAAGTAAGTGAATTACTGAGAGAGAGAGTACACTGTATACATAAAAAAAACCTCTAAATACGTAAAATATATTTCAAAAAATTTCACTTAGCCCAGCCCCAATTCTCCCTCCTGTACAACAGAAACAAACTGCCCATCCTGTTTGGGGGAAGTGAAGGAGAGCTCCTTTTTAGCAGGACAGTATGTATCTGTTTGCCACAACCTGAGGGACAGGGAGTAACATACACACACAGCCCTGTTTGTTAAGATCCCACAACTAATGATAATTATATTAATCTCTGTGTTCTAAATAATAAGTTTGTTGTTCTCTTTGCCATAATTCTTTGGCAATACTGTACATGTATATGGTAATGTCAATAAAGCTTGTTGAAACTGAAATAAAAATTGATAGAGCGAGAGAGAGAGAGAGAGAGTGTGTGAGAGTTTATGCGTGTGTGTGAGAAAGCGAGTGAGTGAGTAAGTAAGAGAGAAAGAAAAAGTAAGTACGTGTGAGTGTGTGTATGTGAGAGAGAGAGAAAGAGTTTGTGTCTGTGTGTGTGACCCCATCCAGGGTGTATCCCTGTTTCACAACCAGTGTTCTTATTATAGACCAGAGCCACTGTGACCTTAACCTGAATAAATGATGATGATGATGATGATGATGATGATGACTGAACACTGATCTGAGTTACAATGTAGCACCTGTTTTTTATGAGTGTGATTCCATCCTTATTGTTCTGATCCTACTTGATTTACCACTTTGTAAATGTAACCATGTGACACAAGATTATTCGGTGCCAAGAGCACTTTTCTCTTGAGTGAAATGTACCCTTCAAAACAAAACCCTGCCCTGAAATGTAAAAACACAAAACACTCAGATTAAAATAAAGAAAGACCTGACATCAATGTCCTGTTTGATGCACTTTATCTTTATGATGTTTTTTTGAGTACTGAGAATGAAGGGCACTACCACTACCTTTGTGTGGTTACATGTTGATACCTGAAAGCTCTGTTCATGCTTTAGTATACATTTCTGGATATGGTGGAAACCATCAATGGACACGAGAATTATTTTGACAGATTATGTATATAATGTGTGTGTCATATCTGGTTTAATTCCTTTCAAGGCTTCTTCCTCATTGTCTCAGGAAGTATTTTGCTGGGACAAAAATCTAAACCCGTGTACGGATTTCTGTATATCTGCTTCATAGTGTTGATAATAGTGTCACATGAACACAACCAAGTTGCACTGAAAAACACAAATCGGAGCTAATCCATGATCAGACAGAATTAGATCACGGCATAAACATGCTTGTTTACTGGTTTGGAGGTAATCAGCTTGGACTGGGTGTGATTTCATGGTTAGGTTCCATCTCACCAAAGAGATTTTTTGTTTTTCATATTAATGTCTAAAATTGCATACATAATGAAAAAATCAACAGGAAGGCACGTTTAGAAGACAAAATAAATCAAAAACATGAATTAAATATACAGATGGAGCTCGGGTTCTGTTTGAGTTTTGATAGGTTCATCCACTAGAGGGCAATAACATCTTGTATCTTGATCTTGTTGTGGCGGGAAAAATATAAAGAAAATGTGCTATTTATTTATTTATTTATTTATTTATTTATTTATTTATTTGTTTATTTGTTTGTTTGTTTGTTTGTTTGTTTGTTTGTTTGTTTATTTTCAGTCATGATTCTCATGTTCAGTCATATACTATGATCCTGCAATAATTCTACAATCCTTTTCGTCAAATTGGCTATGAGTTTCTTCTTGGAATTAATTCTAAATCTAAAGTAATTTATTGTTGTAATGTGAATTCGATACATTTATACTGCGGAGCAGGAAACGGTTCATATCTGGAGTTTAAAGATTACATGCTAGAGTGAGATCCAACCATATTGTGAATAAAGACAGACATATTGTTTCATGCGTTTACACTGCACATTTTGTTTCCTGTTAACCGGATTATTTCAGATCTACGATAACCCTTTCAAACACATCGAAATTTCACTCGGATCTAGCCCAATCAGATCGGATCAATTGATGTGTTTACCAGAAGACTTTCCTATCCAATTAAGATGCCAATCCGATTACTAAGGGAATTTAAGGTCACATAAATTCACGTAATAAGAATTAAACACTTTGAATCAGAAGTCAATGTAAAGTTTACATACTTCGGCTTGTTGCAAACATGCTACACTGAAATGCAACTATAGTTGCACCAAATGATGTTATAGGTGCAAAATTTATACAGTAACTTCTGCTGGAGATTTTTTTTAACCAATAATTATTTGCCATTTAGCAGCTTGTTGCGTTTGTTGTTGTTGTTGTTGTTGTTGTGTGTGTGTGTGTGTGTGTGTGTGTGTGTGTGTGTGTGTGTGTGTGTGTGTGTGTGTGTGTGTGTGTGTGTGTGAAATAATCTGCAACTGCTAAATCAAGCCGGTGCTCGTTGTATATTATTAATTCGCAACACTAAACCTGCAATTAATACCTAGTGCTCAGATACTAGCACTTCCACACCTGATTGATTTAACTCGTACTTTCAGGAGCAGGGGCGATTATAGAATTTTCATTTTAGGGGGGCTCAGCCCCCAGGGTAGGCAATCCACTATTCCATTGTATTCCCTGCATTTCATGTAACTAGAAAATTTTGAAGTTGTGAATGTAGTTGTTTTTTGTTGTTGTTTTGTTTTTGTTTTTTTTATACAATGAAGACTTCCTGATTCATTACTCACTGTACAAACACACGTACACACGTTTCCAGTACAAACACAACATTTTACTGTTTGCATTTCTATGCTCACATAAAAACATCAGATAAGGATTTTTTTTTGACAAAATAAAATAAACTTTTAACCAACTTATAACCAGAAAATAACATAAAAGCCATAAACGTAGACTATGCATACCAGCAATATAAACAACACATGTATGAGGCTGGACAATGGACTGTGGTTAACTATCAGAAGGAATGAAAAACAAGCGAAAATGAAGCAGCTTGTGAGAAGCAGGGACAATGATTTTGCAGCCCGGTTACATTGGGACCATCAACCTGTGTCTTCTCTGATGTTCGCTCTGCTCGGCGTCCCTGCTGATTGAAAAACGCGCTAAATCCACGCAGACTCAGTTCAGGGGAGGAGCCGAAACATGACACAGCTTGTCGCCGCTTCAAATGCGTTTTTAAAGGGGACTGAAGCGATCAAAAAATAATTCATCAAATAATTTTTTAGGGGGGCTGGGCAGAAGTTTAAGGAGGCTGAATCCCCCTTAAAAAGGGCCTAGTGACGCCCCTGTTCAGGAGGATTAATTTATTCTACATTTATATTATTATTATTATTATTATTATTATTATTATTATTATTATTATCATCATCATTATTATCATTATTATTATTTTCTCATCTATAACAGGCAGGATTACTCATGCAGGGCTTAAAGTGGGTCCATCAGCTCTTATTGTTATTTTGTAAAGGGCAGCAAAGGAGAGGCTGTAGGATTATCAGGATAAGTAGTGATTGATGATATTTTAATAGATTTAATCCCTCCGGAGTGGCGATGTCTTGGGGTTGAGGGTTTATAATCTGATCCTCACTTCTACTAATCTCTCTCTCTCTCTCTCTCTCTCTCTCTCTCTCTCTCTCTCTCTCTCTCTCTCTCTCTCTCTCTCTCTCTTATTATGTATAAGCTCCTCGAAAAAGCACTTGCATCCTCCAGACCACCAACTCTATCTCTTTATCTTAAGGTACTATCAATTTTAAACGAAATAAAAAAGATTGACCAGTAGATGATCATTGATTTTTTTTTATAGATTTGTTAGATTATAGATTTGATCAATCTGCATTAAATTTAAATGCTTTTCCTAAAAAAAAAAAAGAAGAAAGGAATAATCAGCAAACCAAAGAATATTTACTTTAAAAAAAAGTTTTATGCAGACTGAGTTTATTTTAGATTTCAGATATGACTTGATTTCTTGATATGTTTATTTACACACTGTTATGACGCGATACAGTAATAGAAATAGTTTAGTAGTTCCATTTTTTTCACTTGTGTATATAATGGTAATGTTCTGTTCACACTCTTTCCTATTGTTCTCCTATTGTTTCCTATTTTTTGTTATTTAAAAAATGCAATCTTTTCTCTACATAGAATTAAATAGATTAAAATTATACCTGAACCCTATTCTTTAAACATTTAATAATTAATCAAATAATTTAACATAATTATTTAATTCATTTATTTAAGGAAGTAAACATAGAACAATGCACATGTTTGAAGAAAAGTGAGGATAAATTAATTTTTTTTGCATCATATCTATAAATATTTACAGGTCAAATTAAAACCTTAAAAGCTCAAAATAAAAGTGTAATTTTTAAATGTTGTTTTTATTTTTAGAGGATTCAAAATGCTTGTTATACCCTGGAATATCATGCACAATAAAGATTATGTAGAAAAAATTAAGTAATAAATGCTATAATAAAACATTATAAAAATGCTATTCATAATGCTGTATAATTTATATTAGACTTAATGTTTAAAAAATGAGATTTTCTTTATATAAAAAAGCGATTTTTGTATAATTGAAACGATTTTAATTTCCCATGTTAATGGTTTTAGTTAAAATTAATGTTCATAATAACGTTTTACATTTTTGTTTATTGTAAAGCTTTTAAATTTTAATTTTTAAGTATTTTAAATATATTACAAACTTAATAAGAATTTTTTTTTTAATTTTTTACTTTTTGCCTAATTTTCTGTGAGATTTAAATTAATTGCAAAATATATGGCTATGATTCTCAACCCAGAGAAATTTACTAAAAATATATCACTATAAAGATTTTTTTATGTAACAATAATATTGCCATTATGTGTTGATGTAACAGAGCATTCACCAAATACTACTAATAAAGTAAATCCAAGAATTCGCTTCAATTTCCATTACTGGTGTTTGCCAAGCTGCTAAAGAATGGCTTGGGACACAGAAATAAAAACAAGGTCAGAGAACAATTATGTGATTTCTGAGCCACTCAGAGGGAATTACATATGATTATGTAGAAGCTTTAAAGCTTAAACCTGAACATTAAAACACAACTGGATGGATTTTAATGTGCTTCTTATAGTGCATTTAATGTAAATTTTATACAGGAGGCATGGCTTCTATGTTTGTCAATCCCAGTAAAGGAGGCGTGGCTTCTATGTTTGTCAATCCCAGTAAAGGAGGCGTGGCTTCTATGTTTGTCAATAACAGTAAAGGAGGCGTGGCTTCTATGTATATCAGTCCCAGTAAAGGAGGCGTCGCTTCTAGGTATATCAGTCCCAGTAAAGGAAGCATGGCTTCTATGTATATCAGTCCCAGTAAAGGAGGCGTGGCTTCTATGTTTGTCAATCTCAATAAAGGAGGCGTGGCTTCTATGCATATCAGTCCCAGTAAAGGAGGCGTACCTTCTATGTATATCAGTCCCAGTAAAAGGAGGCGGAGCTTCTATGTATATCAGTCCCAGTAAATTAGGGGTGGCTTCCATGTTTTTCAGTCCCAGTAAAGGGGCGTGGCTTGTATGTTTGTCAGTTTTAATAAAGGAGGTGTGGCTTCAGTTGGTCAGTCCCAGTAATGGAGTGGTGGCTTTGGTTTGTCAGTCCCAGTTAAGGATTCATAGCTTCCATGTTTGTCAGTCCCACTAAAGGTGGTGTAGCTTGTCTGTCCTGGCTTCTATGTGTAGCTTCCAAAATAAAAGAGGGGACAGACAAACATAGAGGCCTTTGTGCTTCACAGTTCTATTGTATAAGGCTTGGCCTCTGTATTTGTTTTATTAATTTAAAAACAATGAAATGTCAATTTTTTATTTGTTTATAGTTGTTGAATATCCAAGAAGAGTTCCTGTTCAGATTAATTTGTATTGCAGATAATTGTATAGCAGCATCTTGTACCTAATCTTTTTTTTTTTTTTACATATTGCACAGGAAACACAAACTCCAGTCCTTATCTTGTACATTACAGCTTTACCTCTGACTTTTACAAGATAGTGACCCCAGATACTCCTTCCACAAATGCTAAATAAATGTCTCTTTATAGAAAACATCAGCTTAACAACCATGACAGTTTACACTGACTGCTCTGTATGTAAGATCAGTTATTATAGCAATGATCATGTATAACAGTGATTGCTTCCATATGAACCTGTGATTTGTCAGAGCTGCTGTTTAACCCCTTCTGAACAATCAAAATGGAAACGTCAACAGTACTGAAATGAGCAGAAAATAAATATATAGAAGCCACTGTGTGCACAATCTACAATCTAAGAAAATACACTGTATACTGATTATTAGATGCTATTGTATTAAAAAATGTCTTTTTTTAATTTTTTTTTTATTTCACTTTATTTTACATCTTATTCTGGATATTTCTTAAAATTATAAATATAATTCCTTCACTCCAGGTCAGATTTAAAATCACAAATTTCGTTAATTCTTTGACTTGCAATCTCAGTATTCACAGTGTTTAAAAAAGTAATTCTGCAAAATAAAAGAGGAAGAATCGATTTACACCAAATATGGAAACTAACCTTTATTTGTTGATATGTAATGATTTGCTGGGATTTCATTGCTTTGTTGAATACTCAACAACAATGCAGATAAAGTGCTTCAGAGCTGTACACGCTGACGAACAGTATCTTGAGTGATAGATTATTTTTGCAACAAGAACATAAAAAAACAAGAAAAATACATCATCTTTTGTAAATACAAAATAAATAAGCTCTTCTAAGCGACTTGACTTGACTTGAACTCACTTGTACACTTAGTGCCATCATCTCATGGCCATTTCATAACACATGACATTAAATAATTAATATTAAACACAAACACCAAAAACAAATCCAGTCATGAGGAGACAAACATTAAAAATAGAGGTCCATATTTTCTGTACACCTTATCATCAGTTCTTGTTTTCCGAATGGATGCTGGCTTCAGGATGAGAAGACGAGACTTTCAAAGCAGTGATCTTGCCTTCCTGTTTGGATGTGTTGGATAAATCGATGGCCATATCCTCCAACTCATCTGTCACCGAGCCTCGTCTCGTCCACGCAACGTCTCCGTCTTTCCCTTTCGTTTCCTCGTGGTATGGATCGGAGTGTGTGGACGCAGTCCTCTCCGGCGACTTCTTGGACATTTCCATGGACTTTTTATGCATTCCTGAATAAGGAGAACAAAATACTCTAGTGTTAAAATCTGCTGCAAACCTGCTCATATGTAGAGCCGTGTAAGAAATGATCTGGAATGAGGAAAGCCCACCTCTCAGGCTGGGGCCAGTCTCGGGTGTTGCTGATAGCTTGTCCTGATTTTGCAGAGTGAGAGGAGTCCCTGGGTCAACAAGGACGAAACTTCAGTTAAATTAAATCAGCCGAATCACAAACTCCCTCGTGTGCCTCGCCTTATATTTCACTTATATTGCTCGAGATTCGAGACTCAGCATAAAATACTGTTATACCATCAAACTTACCCAAGATAGTTAGCTACTAAAACAACTTTTTTTTTAGTTTGCTTAACAAGTGCTAGCATTGCTTGTAGAATTGATTGTACACTATCTCACTATTTTTGGTCATTTAAGCAAGTAACTATTGCATAGTGCAATTAATAAGAGTATTTTATGCTTAAGAGTAACTCGAGTCAAAAAAAAAGGCTAGACATCACACGATCAAGTTTGAGCTCGGCTGAACTTTCAGGAAATTCCATTTAAGGTTGAAAACCCTTGTGACCCAGAGATGCCTGTCACTTTGGCATAATTATAATTAATATTTAGGAAAACACCTTAAAATATACCGGCACTTTGTAAACGCCAGAGATACAGAAAGGAATGTCCGAGAGGAATGTGTTATTGTTATGGTGTATGTTTTACTGATTTAGTGAGATAAATCTATGGAAAAAAATAAACAAAAATGCATTTGAATTGAAAATGTATAAAAGTTAAAAAAAAAAAAGTAGTTCACTACACTACACTCATTTCAAAACCTGTAAGTAATCGCATGAAACATATTTTGCTGCATTTAACAATAGGTCTCACTGGGTTTCTAAAATTTGTAAGATTGTGTGTGTGTGTGTGTGTGTGTGTGTGTGTGTGTGTGTGTTTGTGTGTTTGTGTGTGTGAGAGCCTCTATTGGATGGATGGAGTTATTAATATTATGCACCTATTAATAACAACGATCTTATTTGGCTAAATCTATGGATTTCTCTTTCCTTGCTTTCTGTAATGTATCTTTATTTCCCTTTTTAATGTTTTGATGCTGTCGAAACAAACGTGTTTTACTGAATTTTCATTAAATTTGTGTGCGTATCTAAAAGAGCTACGTATATAAAAATGTATATAAAATCAACAGTAACAGTTTCTCATATCTACTCAGTCGAGGTTAGTTTACTTATGTGTAAAGTTGAGTGAGATACCAACGTTTTGTCCTGAAATGACAGGATTTTTGTGCATTAATTGTGTAAATGTTTGTACGAATAATTTACGTATTCTCAAGCATTTTTTTAAAAGTCAGTCTTTTGCGTGTTATTTCCCATTTCACGTGTGATTTTCCTCACGTCAATTTGTTTTCACTCACATTTTTCACTGTACTTGAGTTCACATGCTTATATGGTTTTCATTCGTGTTTAAATGTCCTAAACAAGCGAGAAAGCGCGCTAGGACTCACCCAGAAGCCAGGGAGCGCAGGAGCCCATCATGCCGTTTTTGGCCGAGTTGAGGATGGATTCTGGTAAAGGGATGGAATGACGCACCATGGCGCCGTACAGGCCGTATTCGGCCATCACACTGCTGCGCCCCCAGCACTTCTCCCTCTTCCTCCATTTGGCCCGTCGGTTCTGGAACCAAACCTGAACAAAACACATACAGTATAATCTACGCTTGTTTTATTAAAAACGTCACGTGGAATGACGCATGGCTTTTACACACTTGGTATGTTTCATATAATTCATGTATTAATTATGTATTCTTTTTAATCAATATATATATTCTCTAGTTCTTCGTGCAATATATATATTTTATTTCAATCGTTTTCACAACTTTTTTTTTTCCATTACTTAAAGACTTTTTTTGATATAACCAAAATTTTGCATAAAGGGCGCCTCCGACAAAATGAAGAAGACAAAGAGATTAACAATTTAGCCTGCAAAATATTTAACGCTTTTTTTCACCCAAGGTCATTATTTCAAGTGTCAAAAATAATAACAAATTGTTTAAGGTGAAAGCCGGTAAATTTATTGAACCGTATACTTCATTACGTTTGGCACAATATACAGTGAATCTAACAGAAAAGCCATGGCTAGTTTTTGTTTTAGTTTAAACTAAACTGAAAATATTTTAATTTATGTTGTTGAAACAGTTTCTTTAGTTGATCAAAATGCAACCGCGCTCAAAAACAAAACAAAACAAAACAAAGAAAACAAAAACAAGTTTTTATATGTTATAATTTTTAGGGTTTTTTTTGTGTGTATTTAAATAATGTGTGATAAATATTTTCTTATATGTTCTGTAAACAAACATTTAATGTTTTTTCATTATCACAGTAATGAAAAACGATCAAAAGTATCACGTGCAAGTATCTAACACACATACCTGTATTCTGTCTTCAGGGAGCTCTGTCTTCATGGCCAACATTTCCCTTGCGTAAACATCTGGATAATGAGCCTCGTTGAAAGCCTTCTCTAATTCTTCCAGCTGGTGAGAAGTAAACACCGTCCTGAAGACGAAATAAATGTTAAGCTACAAGAAATAAAATCCAGCCTGGTCTGAATTTCACAAATTTCACTCATTGACTTATTATTTTCCGGGTAGAAATTTCCCTGTTTTCTTTTAAAAGTATAGATTTCACGTTATTTGTTATTTACCATACCAGAGCTCTTAATCAATTTGCAATATGCACGAGCTGTTCTGCAGCAGGTGTGTGTATATCATCAGTGGTTTATCGTCACGTGTCCGGTACGTGACTTTAGCTAATTACTTCCAGTGCTGTTACCTGTGTCTTCGTTTCTTTCGTTTCTGAGAGTTGCTTGAGCTTTTCTCTTCGTTATGATCCCCAGAAAGACAGTCATCATCTGAAGATTTCACATAGAATAATGTTAATTCAGAGAACTTGTAAACAGTAAATCCATGAACTGAGTAATTAATTTGCAGAATAAAATTAAAGAAAAGAATAAATGAATGTCAGAAGAATAAACACAGAGAATAATTTTAGACTAAACTAATTAATAATCATTCATTATTAAGATTAGATTTATTTAGCTATTAACTAGTTTCTTATCTACATACTACTACTACTACTACTACTTTTTCTTCTTCTTCTTCTTCTTCTTCTTCTTCTTCTTCTTCTTCTTCTTCTTCTTCTTCTTATTATTATTATTATTATTATTATTATTATTATTATTATCTATTCCTCTATTTTATTATTTAACCACTTACTTCATTACCTATTTTATGTAATATGTGCATTTATATTTAATCTGGTGTTTACAACAATTGTTCCGAACAATTGTTTATTTTTTCATCAATAAGCAAAAAGCATTACAAACGCAGATATAAACAAGAAACAGTTTTTCCCAATTGTTTCCCCTAAATTTGTGACATTGTGACAATCAAATTTAAATGTATTATTGTTATTATTATTATTATTATTATTATTATTATTATTATTATTATTATTATTATTGTTATTATTATTATTATTAGTAGTAGTAGTAGTAGTAGTAGTCAAAGTAGTGGTATATATAATGATTTATTTAAATAAATAAACATTACTCGGTACACACATTATATATAAATAATAGATATATATTTTATATGATTTTATCTGATTATATATCAATCTGTTTACTTAAGATAATAGAATAGTCAAGTGTTTTCTTTTAGCCCTAAATGCTGATGTGTAGCTAAAGATTCTAATACGTTTAATACGTCTAATAAACGTTTGTCTGTATAGTTTCTGGGGGGTTTTCAGCATTAGAGCTCATGAACAGCGCCTCTTTTACATATCAAGAAAAACAGACAGAAAAACAAAGATGACTTACCGGAATAGACGTCTGGCCGCTGTGGCTCGCTGTTATGGTTGAAATGCCTGTCTGTCCGGGACTGCAGAAGTGGGATGTGTCCCGGGAGGAAACACGGGGCACCGGGAGGCTGCTGCGCCGCCAGACTGCAGAGGAAACCTAAACCGAGTGGCAGAGACCCTGCGGGCAACGAGAAGCCCCCGGCCCTTGTACCGTGACCCACATCAACGCTCTGGTGCTGTCCGCTGACTTCTACAGTCCCGGGCTGACGCGCCCGGAAGTCCGGTTCAAGGCCCAGCAAGTCAGTGATGGCGAAGCCTTTGGACCGAAATCCGGCGCCGCTGACGCGCGACTTGTCCGCACCGAAATAAGTCGGAGTCGTTAAGACTTTACTGTGCGGCTTTTCCTCTACTTTCTCTCGTCCTGTCATGACTGAGTGTAGTAGTGTTCGGTATTTAATTATAATTTTAATTCTTTATTCTTAGACACCAATACCAGCCAGGCGTGAGAGTTCAGAGGGGACTGGGACTGGTGGGACAATTTATATCTCCATCGCTCCATCCAGGGAAATACAGCATCCAATCAGACTTTAGCTACAGATGATTTTACTGAGGCGTTTCCCTTTTTCCTCCCCAATCCCAGAGGATTAATTGCCACCAATTTTCCTTTAAATCCGACAGGGATTTTCTATCACTTGTTCTTTAAGTAGGTTTTCCCCAGATTTCACTTCTAGTATCCAGCAGCAGCCGCCTAAAAAGACCTACCTACAGAAAAATTTCATCTGGACAAAAAAAGTATAATATAATTATTTTTATTAGGCGTAAAAAAACTGATTTTATAGTTATTTCGAATATATATGCATACTGATTTTATATTAAATTTCTTAGTAATTTATAGTATTTCTTCTCTTTTTTACTAAGTCGGATTCATCCAAGCTAAACAAACAAACCAACATGCAAACAAACAATCAAAAAATTAACTTGTTCATTTTTGACTTACTTTCTATATATTCACCAGTTTCAGTAAGGTCATTCGAGGTCACCAGGAGACATGCAGTGCTGTAATCTCAATCGCAAAATAATAAGTTATGTTTGAAATGTTTGATGTTTTGTGTCCTTTATGTTAATTAAGCTTTAGTATAGTGGGTTTTCTTTTAGTATTTTTGCATTAATCTGCAATTACAATAAGATATTAGGATTTAAGATTTACATTTGTTTTAATAGATTGCAATTTAATGCAAACCCTTTTGTTTTACACCCCAAGAAAAATAAATGGTATATTTTATTAATGGCATTTAATAAGTAAAGTTATGAAAGATGAGGTTATTTGTAGTTTAAAAAACGTTTGAAGGATGATCAAATGTGTAACGTTAATGGCTTAATAAGAATGCATATTTAATTCACTGTGCTGTTCTTAACACTGGGAATAAATATGATAATTAACCATTTAATAAAAAAGACAAATGTTATCAATCATGTAATTTCAGTAGAACACAGTCAGTGTCAGACAGCTGCAGGTCTGGTACCCAATTACGATTTAAAGCATGTAACTGTATGCAGTACAAGTGTGGGATTTAATAAAAGGGGGATGTGGTAGCCTAGTGGTTAAGGTGTTGGGTTACCAATCGGTAGGTTGTGAGTTCAATTCCTACGTCCACCAAGCTGCCACTGTTGGGCCCCTGAGCAAGGCCCTTACTTAACCCTCAATTGCTCCGTTGCATAAAAGTTAGATAAAAATGTAAGTCGCTCTGGATAAGGGTAAATGTAATAATAATTGTAATACATTTACATGCTGTAAATGTAATAAATGAACATATGTTGGTTTGGTAGAAGCCAAGTTGTGCCAAACCTATTAAAAACTACATTTCCTCCTGAATGGAGGAAATGCTTGGCTTCCAACATCACGAAAGAACATTTAGAAATGAATTTTATCCAACATAATTAAATTTTGTAAAATCTGTACCTGTACCTGCGTCTGCGTTACGGCACATATTTAATCTATTGAACCTCTAATATGTTTCTTGGACATGAAAATGTGAAAATTTGTGAAAAGTAGCCTTCCTAAATAAAATAAAAAAATAAAATAAAAATAAAATAAAAATAAAATAAAATAAAATAAAATTTAATTTAATTTAATTTAATTTAATACATGTACATAACTGGACTGTAATTTCGTTACACACTAGATGCACACTCAAAATGTGAAATAGCAAATATCGTAATGATAAATATAGCAATTAAAACCTATCTATTTTATCACTTTTTACTGTAAATTATTTCTATATATATTTTTTGTTTGTTTTCTTGATTTTTGACATAGTTTCTTTTTAAGCAGCAGTCTAACACAATGAAATAAATGCTTAATGAATTTAATTACGCATTTTGCACGAAATGTATTTTGTATAAAGTAAGATTTTTATTTGAAAGATTGCTTAATTATATGGCTTCAAATCAAATCATAAACAAGAGCTTAAGACAGCTGGGTTTTTTCTGACACGAGTTTGTCTTAACTTTATTTATTTTTACATTTTATTTTATCTTCATTTTGTAATGTAGGGCTTTGAAGTTTTCTTTAACGCTTTTGTGACTGATGTTAAACTGCAGTGTCTGTGTGTCTGCGCTTGTAGTGTGCGTTTTCAAGCCCAGCTTTGCGTGGTTAGCTACAGTTTAAAAAAAAGTAAATGTTAAAAAAGTAAAAGTCCTATAAACCGTTATATAATTCATCCGTTAATTTATTAATTATTGGAAAAAAATAATTAAAAACATTGTTGGTTGTTCTAAAGAGGAGAGAGGAGAAGAGCAGTTACATAGCAGAAGGACACGGAGGTTCACATAAGCACACACACACACACACACACACACACACACACACACACACACACACACACACACACACACACACACACACACACACACACACACACACATAATAGATAGCGCGTGTGTGGGAGTGTACATGAGAGAGTGTGCGGCGTTAGGACGCGGTTTTCTCTCTCTAGAGAATAAGGACAAAGGAAATCCACCTGTGGTCTCAGAGTTAATTAAAAACACGCGCCCTGCGCGAAAACATTCTGACACACACACACACACACACACACACACACACACACACACACACACACACACACACACACACACACACACACACACACACACACATCGAGAGAGAGGAAGAGAGAGAGAGAGAGAGAGAGAGAGAGAGAGAGAGAGAGAGAGAGAGAAGGAGAGGGGCAGGGAGAGTGAGACAGAGAGAGACACATGGAGAGAGGGGGGGAGACAGGGAGAGAGACAAGGACAGGGAGAGAGACGAGGAAAGGGAGAGAGAGAGAGAGAGAGAGAGAGAGAGAGAGAGAGAGAGAGGGAGAGAGAGAGAGAGAGAGAGAGAGAGGGGAAAAGAGAGACAAGGAGAGGGTGAGAGAAAGAGAAAGGGGACTGAGACGGGAGATGGAGGGAGAGAGAGAGAGAGAGAGAGAGAGAGAGAGAGATTAAAATGGCCGGCTCCCTGATTACTGAACCAGGGGGAGATTGAGACGCAGCCCTTAAGATAGATTAATTAAATAAGTAAAATAATTCTGGATACGATTTAAGATCCCTGGTGTATAGAACATAGCACAGGACATCAGTGTAACACAATCTGTACTTAAGTATTATCTATTTTATCGCTTTGCTCATTTTGTGCCTCTGAACTGTGTTTCTCTTAAAATTAAACCTGACATTCCTCCACAGATGCACTGATTTGATCTGATTTTTAACAGAACATTGTGAGTTTAAATCTCATCTCATCAGCCATGCCGATGGCCCTCAACTGTACATTCAGGCTCAATCCAATCTACCCTCGATCTACACATCAGGGTAAAAACATCTTCCAAATGAATAAACATAAATATAAGTTCATGCCTAATCACAGTGTCTAAGGAGCAGCTTTGCATCTTTAATCATAATCTTTAAGGCCTAAGGCAGCCTAGTGGCACGAAAGTGTGCCGTTATATTATTCATATTCGGGACAGATTTGAAGTGTGTCTTGACACGGGATGCGAAGTGAGATTACAGAGACTTGCAGATCATTAATGTGCATCGTCTAATTTGCAAAAAAAATCTTTAATCCCAGGCCTAAGAGTTGTTTACTGCTCTGAATTAGGTTAATCTATGAGGAGCCTCTTTTTGCATAATTAGTGGAGCAGAGGTGGGGTCTGGGACTGATTGATAAATGTGTGTGTGTGTGTGTGTGTGTGTGTGTGTGTGTGTGTGTGTGTGTGTGTGTGTGTGTGTGTGTGTGTGTGTGTGTGTGTGTGTGTGTGTGTGTGTGTGTGTTGAAGGGGCTGCCTAGACCAGCAAAACAATTAGCAACATTTTGTGCTTTGTGGGATGTGACCCGGGATGTAATCCATGCCTGAGTCTGCTACAACAGCCTTGTATTAGATTCAGCATTCACCTTTTAATAAAGAAAATATTCACACATATTATACAGTATCAAAATACATGAATGAAATACATTTGTGCATAGCATCTGCAGCGCTCCTGTGACGATGTTGTATTAACAGTATAACACAGCATGATTACGTTTCCTGTAAAACTAGTCACCAAAAGCATGCTCCGTTGTTCAGTTGTTCTCTTATTTTCTTCTCTTGATTTTTGCCATCAAGTCAAGTCAAGTCAAGTCAAGAAGCTTTTATTGTCATTTCAACTATATATAGCTGGTGCACTAAACAGTGAAATGAGACAACGTTTCTCCAGGATCATGGTGCTACATAAAACAAAGACAGGACTAAGGACTTAGCCACATAAAGTGCATCTGTGCAACCTGGTGCAAACAATGCAGGACAAGACAAACAAGACAAACAAAACAGACAAGACAGTGCAGACGAAAAGTTACAAGATAATACAAAAATTACAAAAAAGTCAATACACAAGAGACATTAAACAGAATATGTTCAGACAATATTGCGTGCAGTAATACTAGGATGAACACAGTTTCTTAGCAGCAGGTCCCTGAGATAATGTTAGGATTTGTGCAAAAAAAAGCAAACAACTGGAATATTGTACAGTATGTGCAAAACGACAGAAATGCTTAGACAGTGTGCAAAGAGCAAAAAAAGTAAAAAAGTGTGAAAAACAGCATGTAAACAGTTTTTTGGATGTAAGCAGTATGTAAACAGGTTGATGGATGTACAGTATATTGGAAGTGTGTGTATTTGGTGTATACATACAGATGATGTGTGTGTATGTTGTGCTCAGTACAGTTCAGTTCAGTTATTGAGAAGTCTGATGGATAGAAGCATAGCCTCACTTATTTTAGCAAATCATGTGGGATCAGAAGGTCATTGGTTCGAATCCCATGTCCACCAAGATGCCACTGCAGGGCCCCTGAGCAAGGCCATTAACCCTCAATTGCTCAGGTGTATAAACTGAAATAAGACAATGTAAGTCACTCTGGATATGAGTGTCTGCTAAATGCTGTAAATCAGTCAAATCTCATTGGGCATCAAGGCAGGATACACCCTGGACATTTTTCCAGAGATGCCAATCAACCTACCAAACCGAAGTACCCGGAGGAAACCCCCTAAGCACGGGGGGAACACGCAACTCCACACACACAAGGCATAGGCAGGAATTGAACCCCCAACCTTGGAGGTGTGAGGCAAACATGCTACCCACTAAGCCACCGTGCCCCTGCAACAAGTTCAAATTATAGTAATTGTAGGAGGCAACGATAGGCAATGCTAGTTAATGCTTTGTAGCCAGTTTGCTCGCTATCAAAGGTTATCAAAGGTCACATCTCAACCAGCTGCATAGTTCAGCAGTCAGGGCACTGGTCAGGGAGGTGGCCATTTTAATCTCTCTCTCTCTCTCTCTCTCTCTCTCTCTCTCTCTCTCTCTCTCTCTCTCTCTCTCTCTCTCTCTCTCTCTATCTCTCTCTCTCTCTCTCTCTCTCTCTCTCTCTCTCTCTCTATCTCTCTCTCTCTGAACTCTGGGGTAAAATCAGTACATCAGTACACAATAGTGTGTTAGTGAATATAGAACTTTTAAGTGTTTAAAATAAATTCACCAGAAGACACCGTTCATTCATTTTCTACCGCTTGTCTGAACCTCTCGGGTCACGGGGAGCCTGTGCCTATCTCAGGCGTCATCGGGCATCAAGGCAGGATACACCCTGGACGGAGTGCCAACCCATCACAGGGCACACACACTCTCATTCACTCACACACTACGGACAATTTTCCAGAGATGCCAATCAACCTACCATGCAGGTCTTTGGACCGGGGGAGGAAACCGGAGTACCCGGAGGAAACCCCCGAGGCACGGGGAGAACATGCAAACTCCACACACACAAGGCGAAGGCGAGAATCGAACCCCTGACCCTGGAGGTGTGAGGCAAACGTGCTAACCACTAAGCCACCGTGCCCCCCTTCCAGTAGACACCAAATACCCTTTAAATTTCAGTACTGATGGAAGTATTTCACTTAAACATGCTCTTTAGATTATTTGTAAGTAGTGAGCCAGGAACGAGACATTCCAGCTATGTCATGTTAACATTAGAAATATAAAAAATACATATCAGCCAAAAAAGAAAACAACAACAACAACAAAAAATACATGTAATAAAGTGTAGATCAAACAAAACCAAATAAATAAATAAATAAATAAATACAGCTGGATGCTTTGATTATAACCCCGGTGATAGTAGAGGTGCCTTTCTGATGAACGCACCACTTCATTTTACTGCTGATCTCTCAAAGGGCCTCAAAACCAAGATAACCCGGATTAAGTTAAGTCATCTCCATGGGTTAATCTACTCGCTGCTGTAATGAGTCTTCTACTGGATTGCTTAAATTAAAAGCAAACAGCAAGAGTCATTCTAGTGCGAGGGAGATTGAGCGGCCTCATTCGCTAATGCATTAAGTAATTTGATTTCCTTAATCGTTAATGTAATCGTCGCACGAAGCAGCGTTTAGTGAGGAAAAAAACGACAAGGCAGACAGGTTACATCCGGATATTAAACGTTTAAAGACCAATCAGGGGCAATGAGCACAGGGTGATGAAAGGAAATGGAACAGATAGAAATAATACTTCGGAGGGAAAAAAGGATGTCAGTGTTGGATTTTTAAATGAGAAATCAAAAATTATTTTTTCCCCTGTAATTAAAAAAAGCAGATTCTGTTAACTTTAAAGTAAACTGAGACAGAAACATGGTTCAGGTTTTTAATACAACAAGGCTCCTGAATCTGTGGTGGAATCAGAAAGTGTCAAGTTATACTGTAATTTGCACAGCATGAGAGGACACACACACACACACACACACACACACACACAGAGGCAAGAGCATGGACATGTACTGTAAGTACAATGAAGGAAGCCTTTATTTTTGAGGGAGGGCAGAGAAGAAATCTTTCATTTTAGTGTACACACGGTTAAAGGCCTTGCTCAGGGGCCCAACATTGGTATCTTGGTGGTCCTGAGGCTTAAACCCTAACATTCTAATCAACAAACCAGAGCCTTAACCACCTAAGCCACTTACCCACTGCCCCAATACCAAGGAACAGCGATCAGCCATGACATTAAAACCACCTACCTAATATTGTATAGGTTTCCCTTGTGCTGCTAACACTCAAGGCATGATGAAGTCCTCAAAACGTCTGAAGGTGTTCTGCAGTATCTTATAACAAAAGTCCTATAAGCTGTAAGGAGAAGACTCCATTAATCAGTCTTGTTCATCCAGCTCATCCCACAGATGCTTACTCAGATTCTGGAGAATTTGGAGGATCTCTTTATGACCCCAAACCATCCCTAAACAATTTTCTGCAGTGCAGCAGGGAACATTGTCCTACTGAAGAAAAAAAAAACACTGATATTAGGGAACACTGATACCACAAAGAGGTATCCTTGGTTTTTAGTAATGTTTAGGTAGGATCTACATGTCAAATTAACACATGAACCCCAGGTTCCTCAGAACGATTCCCAGTGCATCACACTGCCTCTTCTCTTCCAGCTGATCTTTTCCTCATAGTGTGTCCTGGTGCCATCTCTTTTCCAGATAAGTGAAGCAAACCCACCACATGATGTTAAGGAAACATAATTCTTCACCCAAGACCTCCTTCTTCCATTGATCTATGGTAAAGTTCTGATGCTCTCATGCTCATTGTATATCCCTCACCAAATGACAGATGCCACTGTAACGAGATAAGCTTTAATCAGTGCTCTTTACTTCACCTGTAACTGATTTCAGTGTCGAGTCTAAGCGACACAACTTAGTGGCGGAAAAATACTTCAAATACAGCACTTAAATTATTGTTGTGTAAAATGTCCAGGTGTCCAAGCGACACTTACGTATATATATATATATATATTACTGTGCAAAAGTTTTAGGCAGGTGTGAAAAAATGCTGTAAACAAAGAATGCTTTCAAAAATGGAAGTGTTAAACATTTATTTGAACAAAATGCAGTGAATCAACAAAAAAGAAATCTAAATCTAATCAATATTTGCTGTGACCAGCCTTTGCCTTCAAAACAGCAACAGTTATTCAAGGTACACTTGCACACAGTTTGTGAAGGAACTCGGCCGGTAGGTCGTTCCAAACATCTTGGAGAACTGACCACAGATCTTCTGTGGATGTCGGCTTTCTCACATCCTTCTGTCTCTTCATGTAATCCCAGACACACTGGATGATGTCGAGATCAGGGCTCTGTGGGGGCCGTGCCATCGCTTCATGCTGGTTTGAAGGCAAACGTTAGTAACACCAAATACTGATTTGATTTTGTTTGCTCAGTTTGCATTTTGTAAATTGACAGAAATAAACACTCATTATTTATATTTCTGAAAGCGTTCTTTGTTTACAGCATGTATAATCAGATTAGACTCCTTTAATCAGCACACATTAAGTAAAATGTACTCTCTCTGTATATTATTATTATTATTATTATTATTATTATTATTATTATTATTATTATTATTATTATTATTATTATTACCTTTCCCATGACGTGACCTTTTTCTGTAATTATGTAATAAATCTAAAGGGCATTAGGGTTTATTCTTTTATTATCCATCTATAAAAGGTAGCATGCTAGTGAAGGACAATTGGATTGAGCCAGACTAATGCCATAAAATATAGACAATGGGAGTAGGCTCTTATTACTAGAATTACAGAATTTATTTATTTAAAAAAAAAAAAGAAAGATCTAATCTCTTCGGCTTGTTTACTTTGCCTGCGACATGATTAAATCTCCAGCAGGGGAATTAAAATGGGTGTTCGATAGGATTTGAAAGGAATTTGTTGTAATGTTATGTGTCAAAAGAACACTGGGAAAAAGAAACAATAGCTATTTCTCCTAAAGTCTAAAAATTACCTTTCTAGTCATGTGTATCACTGTATTTTGTACAGAATTGGCAAAAATAGCTAAAAACGGACTGTGAAAGATTCTTCATGTGCTTTCCAAAAAATTATTTTGTTAGCTTTTCTTTAATGTTAGCCATGCTAGGATAACTTCTTTTGGGGCTCCTCCTCCAGGTTTACTTGCAAACTTAAATAATAATAATAAAAAAAAAAAATCACCACTATAAAGGTGAAATGGTTTACACTTTTTTAAGCTATGACAGGAAATTTCATCAGTTAAAGCTAATCGGTTAGTGTTAGCTTGGAGCTAGTTAGCATGAACTCCTCACATGTCAATCAAATTAGCTCTGTTAGCTCTGTCCCAAGTTTAGTCTTTTTGCAAATGATTAGATTATGATTATGGAAGCTTGTTTCCACCTCGTTTTAAAAAATAAGAGATATTTTAATTGTGACTTGAAATCTCAGAATTCTGAGTAACTGGGAGAAATGGTCAGAATGATTAAATATATAAGCTGTTTATTCAGCTTGCTAACTCCTTAAATGCCATAATCTTGTAATCTTGTAACCTTTTACTCTGCACATTCCTCCACAATGCCATAGCCTTAGAACCATTTTAGATTAGATTAGATTAGATTAGATCCAACTTTATTGTCATTACACATGTACAAGTACAAGGCAACGAAATGCAGTTTAGGTCTAACCAGAGTGCAATAGTACCAAGTGCAGGATGTACAGTTTGTACAAGATTTAAATAAGTTAAGTAAGTGATAATATGGAGTTATTTACAGTTGTGTAAAATATATGGCTATTACTATAAACAGTAATTTACAGATATGTATGTTCTATGAATATAATATACAGATGTTAAGTATTATACATATATACTCGTATATTATACTCGTTGAAGCGAAGATACTCTCACCACCTTGAAGCTGATTATTTTACAGGTATACAGGTGTTTTAAACGCCCACTACATGCACAAATACGCAGACAGTGCGGTTTAACATCAGCTGGAAGCGGTGAAAATGGTCTTCTACAGAAGTGTGAAAAAGCAACAAAGCCTTAAATTATAAATACTACATAAAATGTGTACATAAATAAAGTTCAAACAAAATCTTGTCTGGAAAAATTGTATTGTATGGAGCTCTTGTTTATGATTGATATATACGCATATCATTAATTTCTCACTTCGTGCAAAATTGTGCAATTAAAATTAATTACCGTAAGCCTATATTTTGCTTTGTTTGACTTCTGCTTATGTTACATTTGATATTCTGAGGAGACAAAATGTCAAAACACACCCAAGTATTAAATCACAGGTTAAAACACGCCGGCTTGTTTTAACAGCAGGTTGTATTCCTCTTATTTCACAATTTACGAATTGCCAATTACTGCCAATAATGTTATTGCCATTCATATTACCGCAGCAACATTATAAACACTCATGTAACACTCTTTTAAACAGCTACTGTCATACAAAACCTTCTGTAAGTTTTACTATCTTAAATAAATGATAATGTATAAGAACGTTGTGGTCTGTGAAACTTTTCTGCTCCCTGAAGGCCAAAACTGAGACAACAAGGAGGAGCTTCTTCCTGTAGGACATTCAGATTCTCAGCCTGGACAACACTTTGGATTAGAACTTCCTGGATCTTCACTGCACACATCTGCACTTTATTCATTAATAGTCATAATGTTCTGCCAGATAATGATCAGCGTTTTCCATTTGCTACTGTACAGATTATTTTACTTATATTTACATTTATATCCAAGAGGGCACTGTGGCTTAGTGGTCAGCACGTTCGCCTAACACCTCCAGGGTCGGGGTTCGATTCCCGCCTCTGCCTTGTGTGTGTGGAGTTTGCATGTTCTCCCCGTGCCTCGGGGGTTTCCTCCGGGTACTCTGGTTTCCTCCCCTGGTCCGAAGGCATGCATGGTAGGTTGATTGGCATCTCTGGAAAATTGTCCGTAGTGTGTGAGTGAATGAGAGTGTGTGTGTTCCCTGCGATGGGTTGGCACTCCGTTCAGGGTGTATCCTGCCTTGATGCCCGATGACGCCTGAGATAGGCACAGGCTCTTCGTGACCCGAGAAGTTCGGATAAGCGGTAGAAAATTAATGAGTGAATGAATGAACATTTATATCCAGAGTGACTTGAATTCTGGTTCAACTGGATACCATTAAACTTGTTGGTATGTAACGTATCAAAAAAATACCACACAGGCAACAAGATATTGTTTAAGTTAACATGCATACAGTACATACATAGTGTATAATGTAATAAACAATGTTTTGTGTTGTACCTTATTACCATATTGTGATTTTTTTTCAAAGGTAAAAGGGTCCAGATTATTTCTGCTCACTGTTTTTTTCCCCTCCACATATTCATTGCTCATCTTTTATAAATTTCTCTCCCATTTGGAAATCACAGGCAGATTATTAACAGTGCAAAACAATGTAATGGCTGTCTGTTATTCATTTTAAGGAATGGGGGAGGTTAATGTGGGGTCTCTCTCTCTCTTTGCTCATCTGCTCACTCAACTAAGCTAATGTCTGTCACATTTGTAGGGAGCAACTCGTGTGTGGTTCGTGTGTCTGCATGTGTCAGTAACACCAAAGGAGCAACAGTTTGTGAAGAACACAAGGCCTGAACACTCCCTTTGTTCCGCATGCACTGATCTTTGATTGGACAGAAAGCTTTCACACAAGGCATGTATCTCCCTTTGGGCCATGTGCCCTAGATAGGGACCTTTACACTCCCCCTCTCCCCCAAAATGTAACCATATGGCCTATGGAGGCGTTGTTTAATGCATTCAATTGAAAATCAGTAAAACGGATCTCATCACTCCTCCTTCTGCTGCTGTGCTGCCCAGCCAGGCCTCTCAATATGGGTCATATATATTCATGCACTTGATAGGATGGGAAAAGAAGTGGGTGGGTTCTTCACGCACACACACACACACACACACACACACACACACACACACACACACACACACACACACACACACACACACACACACACACACACACACAGAGTGTTGCATGAGATGGTGCTGCTATTGAACACAGATTGGCCCATTTATCAGGACTGATGGAGGTTAATTAAGACAATGAATATGGAAACTACTCAGGGTCAAGCGTGCCGCCCCTAAGCCGGGGCAACTTTAACAAAACTCGCTATATAAATATATGAGAGCAGCTGGTGCCATATTGTCAACGACACAAATGGGGCAGTAATTGGCTCTGCTGTGTCTCAGAAGACAGAAAGGAAGAAAAAGGGAACAAACAACCAAAGCAACCTGATGCATTTAATGTGTTAAGTATTATTTTTTATAATGTGTTAAAGAGACTGGATTAAAAAATATTTTGCCTCAAATGTAGTCAGTACATTTGCAGAGTTTTTTTTTTTTTTTAGATTTCTTAGTTGTTGTTTTTTTTTTCACTCTGTTTCATTCATTTTTTTACTTGAACACATTGAATATCAAGGTTATCAAACAAACAAAAGCAATTCAGCTGTTGAAATTCTACTTTGGACCATCATGGATCCTAAAGTCTGGTATCCATTTTTTTGCCCTATATTTGTCCCATGTGCATGTAGGTTTCCTCCAGGTTCTCTGGTTTCCTTAAACCTCCCAGAATATTGATGGATGAGTGACTCTAAAGTGTCAAGCTGTGTGTCCATGCTTACATTTACAGCACTTATCCAGAGCGACTTACATGATCTCATTTGTTTTAAAATATATACAACTGAGCAATTGAGGGTTAAGAGCCTTGCTTAGGGCCCAACGTTGGCAGTTTGGTGGACCTGTGACCAAACCCACAACCTTCCGACTGGTAGCCAAACACCTTAACCACTAGGCTACCACAGACCCACCACGCTGCCTTGTTGTGGACTGGTATCCTACAGTATGCCCCATGTCCTGTTCCTGGGATAGTGTCTGTTAGTGTCTGACCCTAAAAAGGATAAAGTGCTTACTCAAGATGAATGAATGAATAATCTTCGTTTAATATGTAATTTATCTGAAGGAGAGGTACGAGCGGTAGTAAAATAAGATCTGTGACTCCAGACCACAAAAGGGTGAAAAGTAATAAGAACCCCGCTGTGATATAAACTGTTCTTCAAGCTATATTCCAGATATCTGAAAGCATATTGCATTGCGATTGGTTGGCACTCTGTCCAGGGTGTATCCTGCCTTGATGCCCGATGACACCTGAGATAGGCATAGGCTCCCTGTGACCCGAGAAGTTCAGATAAGCGGTAGAAAATGAATGAATGAATGAATGAATGAATGAATGAATGAATGAAAGCATTTTAAAAGAGCAATTAATTCTTTTAACATCTAACAATAAAACATTTAACTATAATTTTAAGACTAGAATAAATTATGATTGACTTAACCTATAATATGAATAGTTATAAGAACTTAAGGAATAACCTGTCTGACATGATTAACAACGTTTTTGCATGCAATTATCAAAGGAGTGTCAAAGGAGTGAGGTGTGTCACTATCCGTGTTTACACCTATACGTCATAATCCCGCCCAACCCTGACGCAATCAACACGCGACACGGACAGGCTGTCACTTTATTAGCTAGACCTATAAGCTCTCCTTCGCCTGTTGATGTCTGTCGGCGAATTGAGATGGGGAACAATCGAAATACGAGTTCAGTAGGAAAAGGACACGCTAATTACCGAGTGAAAACCAGGTAATTTGTAGAATTTAATAATGTTTTTTTTGTCATTAATACCGAACGCTGTTAGTTAGCATGTTAGCTGCGGTTGTGTCCCAAATCCCCCCGTAGGCGCCCTGCTAGGGTGTGTAATAGAAGGCTTATACTGCCTACCCAGTGCACTATACAAGTCAAACCGTGAGCTGTTTGGAACACAGCCTGCTATTATTCCTACTGTTACTGCTATATTTACTGTGTTTTCTCTTTATACCGGTTTATGTTTATAAATAATTATGTCGCTTTATTGAGCTACTTACATGGTACACTTACATTTTTTATTTACTTTTAACAGATGATACAAATAGTAGTATTAAAAACACCATTTTCTTTCCTCGATTTTGTGTTTAAATATAGATAGATAGATAGATAGATAGATAGATAGATAGATAGATAGATAGACATGATATATAGAGTTAGAGTAGATAGATAGATAGATAGACAGGATATATAATGTTCAAGTGGATAGATAGATCGATAGATAGATAGATAGATAGACATGATATATAGAGTTAGAGTAGATAGATAGATAGATAGATAGATAGATAGACAGGATATATAATGTTCAAGTGGATAGATAGATAGATAGATAAATAGATAGATAGATAGATAGACAGACAGGATATATAGAGTTAGAGTAGATAGATAGATAGATAGATAGATAGTGTTCGAGTGGATAGATAGATCGATCGATAGATAGATAGATAGATAGATAGATAGATAGACAGGATATATAGAGTTAGAGTAGATAGATAGATAGATAGATAGATAGATAGACAGGATATATAGAGTTAGAGTAGATAGATAGATAGATAGATAGATAGATAGATAGATAGATAGATAGATAAATAGAACTTTACTGTCATTGCACATCACAGGTAAACAAGAAAATGCAGTTTGGCATCTACCAGAAGTGCAAATAGTAGCACTTGTGCAAATACACAAGTGCAGATAAATACATTATGTAGTATATGTACAACATGTAATATATAGGTATATATGTAAACATGTGTACAGCATGTAATATATATATATATATAGGTATATGTGTAAACATGTGTACAGCATGTAATATATAGGTATATATGTAAACATGTGTACAGCATGTAATATATAGGTATATATGTAAACATGTGTACAGCATGTAATATATATATATATATATATATAGGTATATATGTAAACATGTGTACAGCATGTAATATATATATATATATATATAGGTATATATGTAAACATGTGTACAGCATGTAATATATATATATATATATATATATATATATATATATATATATATATATATAGGTTCTTTCTTTTATATATATAAAGTGTATATGTAAACATGTATACAGTGAATAAATATAAAGGCTCTGATACACATAAATAAAATAGTACAGATGTATGTACAGCACAATATGTGTAGAGAATGAGGAGTATAAAAAATACAATATGTAATATGTTCATTGTGTGATATGAATTGTACAGAAGTTGTATACAGTATTTTTACAGTGTTCTAACGGTGTAGTGTAGAGTTCAGTAGTGTGATAAAAAGCTGTCCCTGAACCTGCTGGTTCTGGTGCATATGTTCCTGTATCTCCTTCTTGATGGAAGAAGGTTAAACAGTTTGTGAAGAGTCCTTGATGATCCGTCTAAATTTCTAAAATAAGACAAAATTCACTTTAGAGGACGTAAATATTTGTAGACCTGGAGGTATGTGAATGCGCAAATGAATGGACTTAAGATCAAAATACATCTATTTATGTGTTTCTGTAGGTAGTGGACAGCCTTGAAAACGAGAGAGTTCCCCAAACACACTGCCAACACCCTCACAGTATACCTCAGTTACAATGAAGGTCCCAAAGCTGGCTGTCATCTTCCTCCTGGTCGTCTGCCTTGTGGTCTACCTCACATACGTGAAACATTGCCTTGAGAACAGAAAGTTGCCCAAGCCAATACTGGAACAGCTTCATAGAACAGACCCCCGCAAGAGACCGACGTCGGCGGAGTCGGTCAGTGAACAATTTCGCTATGGTATCATGTTTGATGCTGGAAGCACCGGGACAAGAATACACATCTTCCAGTTTCAACAGGAACCCAACGGTAATAAAACAAGTAAGAAAATGAGGAAAGGGGGACAGGAGAAGGCATCTGTGTCTTTTTTTTCTCCTGGAGAGGATTTGTCAAACTTTGTCTCTGTGTCTGTCTCTGCTTGTGTTTGTCATTAACTATCTATATCTCTATCTGTCTATTTCTTTTATTTACTGTACCTGGATCTCTCTGTCTATCTATGTGTCTGCCTCTATGTCTGTGTCTGTCTGTCTATCTGTATCTGTCTCCCATCTCTGTCTCTCTCTGTCTCTCTCTGGCTGTGTTCATTTCCCAGACAAATTCTAAACAGTGTTTTGTGTTCTCAGTTTGAACGTGAACAATTACATTTACTGAATAGATTTAATTTGAGTTACACCTTTTAACC
This sequence comes from Tachysurus fulvidraco, assembly GCF_022655615.1. Classification (NCBI taxonomy): domain Eukaryota; kingdom Metazoa; phylum Chordata; class Actinopteri; order Siluriformes; family Bagridae; genus Tachysurus; species Tachysurus fulvidraco. Next base: position 21,792,286 of record NC_062529.1, on the reverse strand, counting down.
ACACATCAAGAATTTCTTTCATGTTGAGTCACAGCTGCAGGCGTTTCGTTAGAAATCCTGACGTGGAATTTTTGTATCGTTGCAGCTGCTCCTAAATTGGGCCCAGAGACATTTAAAGCAATAAAACCAGGATTGTCTGCGTATTCAGATGAACCAGAAAAGGTAGGTTCACAAGCTGATAAACACTCTGGCAATCGTGGACTTAACGATAATTAACACATAATTAGTTAATTAACAACTAGTTCTGAATTAGGATTTCATACTGTACATTCCTACACCTTAACTTAATCTGCTTATGACACCATAATCAACCACCATAGAAATCCCTGCAAACAAGTGGTTACTATAGCGACAATCACATATGATTCATGCACAGGCTGGAACTACTTCCGCATCGGAGGGGTTGTTATGGAAATTGAATAACGAACTAACTAATAAATGAATAAACGAACGAACGAACGAAGTAACAGCACACCGCTGTTGTGGTGCAGTGTAAAGCAGGACTGTTGGAGCTGCTGGAGGCGGCCAAGAAGACCGTGCCTCCTGCTCAGTGGTCCAACACCCCTCTGGCCCTTCGAGCCACTGCAGGACTCAGGCTGCTGCCGGGCGAGAAAGCAACACACCTCCTCGACAAGGTTGGATAGTCACTTTCATATATATATATATAATACTATTAAAATATTATTATTATTATTATTAAATATATATTATACTATTTAAGCAGAGCAGTGCTTAAAACCATGTAGATACAGAACTTCATACTGAATATTTTAGAAAGTTTTTTGGAATTTGCCCACACACACACACACACACACACACACACACACACACACACACACACACACACACACACACACACACAACCAACACAACTTTTTTTTTTGCCAAATCACCCCATATGAGCATTATTATTAACCTTTATTTAACCAGATTTATCTCATTGAGATATAGAATCTCTTTTTCAAGAGAGACCTGGCCAAAATAGCAGAACAAATTAAATCACACAATCACAAAACAAACAAAAAGGCAACTCAAGTGCATTTCAATTTAAATAATTGTCATTAATTAAAACATTTGCAAGTGTGACAATTATGAATTTCCTTCCAGCCTTGATCAATGTATTTTATTTTAATTCCAGATCTGTAACGAAGGACTGTTTGAACATTTTATTATGTCTAACACGTACGCTTAATGCATGTGACTAAAAACTTAAACCTTTCCTGGCACGGTCTTACCAGTCTAACAGGAAGTTTGCTTTTTAATTGACGCATGTTCATACTGGCGTGCAAAGCAGACTATTCGGTAGGTTTGAAGGTGTCGTTAGAGGTTTTTACAATTCAAACACTACCGCTTGCTAAAATAATCACTTTTTCTAACCGAGCTAAACAGAACACCTCAGAACACAACCTTAATATAGACGGTGAGCTACAAAGTCGTCTTTAACTCACCTGTAAACATGTACTGAATGTAGCGTCAGATTCTCATCAAACGACACATTTTCTACCGATTTATTTTCTGTGCGTCTTTAACGAGATCGAGTTTGAAGTGAAGTAGCAGCGAAGATCCTGCTTAAGTCCACTTCCTTGTCTTTAATAACAACTGAAGCTCTTCTTGGCCGGTTACACGGAGGGAAGCAGGATCTGTCTGTGTACTCAGTTAATAACTGAAAGAGAACATAATCCTTTGTATATAATTGGACATTCATTTTCCAGACAAATTAAACACACCGATGAAACCGCTACAAGAAGGAGGCGGATGAAGCAACTTTATAGGGTTAAGGTGCGGGCTGCAGTGTTTGTACAATAATCATGCAGCGAAGCAGATTAAAGACCTACTGTTTGGTTTACCATCCCATAATAATCTAGGGCTTAGACTAGAGCTCTGTTTTCACATTTTTTTACAGGTAGCATTAAGGCAGAAACAGAAAGGGTGTGGAGGATTGCAGGGAAAGTTACTTAAGGGTTAGGTTAACGGTTAATACACTCAACCCCCCACCTCCCAGTTGTGAAAAGTTATTTTTATTTATTGTGTAAACTTAACAAACGTGGCGCACGGTGGCTTAGTGGTTAGCACGTTTGCCTCACACCTCCAGGGTCGGGGGTTCGATTCCCGCCTGTCCTTGTGTGTGTGGAGTTTGCATGCTCTCCCTGTGCCTCAGGGGTTTCCTCCAGGTACTCCGGTTTCCTCCCCCGGTCCAAAGAAAAATTGTCTGTAGTGTGTGAGTGTGTGAGTGAATGAGAGAGTGTGTGTGTGTCCTGTGATGGGTTGGCACTCCGTCCAGGGTGTATCCTACCTCGATGCCCGATGACGCCTGAGATAGGCACAGGCTCCCTGTGACCCGAGAAGTTTGGATAAGCGGTAGAAAGTGAATGAATGAATGAATGAACTTTACAAACACAGCAGTTTTGTCAGCGTGTAACGTTTTGGCTATACGGTGTAACGGAGAACTGTGTAAATGTTGTACAACTGAAATAATGAGAAAGCTAAATGAAAAACAAAACTATGCTTAGCTGAGAAAAACTGAAGTAAGTAACCAAGGAATGTTTTTCTTAGCTTGTAGTTAGTTCCTTTCCCTATACCTCTGGTTTAGAAAGATGTCTAAAAAAAAAAAAAAACGTTTTCCCTCTCGAGCTGTAGGTTCTGTTGCTCGGCAGTACAGTCATTTGGGAATAATTTGGGAGTAATTTGCCCTGACAGACCGTGACTAATGGAAAATCACACAATCACACTATATTTTTTATAATAATAGTTCATCATGTTTAAAAATGGCAGCAGCTTTTCTGCAGATTTGGACTGAAACATGTACACAGAAAGCCCTGTTCTCTCTCTGTGTGTGGAACATGAGCACAGCTATTATAGAAACACATTACATCTGTCTTTACTGGTAGGTGTTTAGAAGAAAAACACAACAAAACAAACTGAGACCTGACACTTTTGTCTAATTGATCAGTTCGAATAGTAGTTGTAATAGTTCCATATGGTCTAGCGGTCTAGCCGTCAGGATTCCCGGTATGGGAACCTTGGTCTCTGGCAGAGCTAGCGAGATGTTCCCCACGTCACCTGTGAGCTTCGATGGAACGCGCAAACGTTCACTCTGGCTATTTTCAAGCAGTGGTTGAACTCCTACTTACTCGGAAACACTTCAACTAGCACTTCTTTCCCTATCTTTTGCATTTAAAAGAACAAAACTAAACAAAAAACTTTGACACTTTTTCATTGTAACTTTGAACAAATGTTTTAAACTCATGGTATCTTAAGTATGTAACCTAGTGAGCCAGCATTAATGTATTCAATGCTAGAGATTTAAGCACTTATGTACGTCGCTCTGGGTAAGGGCGTCTGCCAAATGCTGTAAATGTAGTTGTTACGTTGAGTAGTTGTTTATTTTGATTTATTTATTCCTTTTCTCCCCTAATTGTGTTTTTAATTTTTTTCTGTCTTCTGCTTTTTTTTTTTGTTTTCTTCCTTTATCTTTTGTGTGTTGTCCTTTTTTTTCCATCTTTGTCATGTTTTTTCCCCTGCCTTATATTTTCTTCTCCCCCGTTCTTTTATTTTCATTACTTTTGTCACATTCTTCCTCAATTTATCTGTTGAGCTTTGACATAATCTTTTTTCCTCTTATAACTGCTATATTGCTCTCTCTCTCTCTCTGTCTCTCTTTCTTTCTCGTTCTGTCTCTCTCTCTCTCGCTCTCTCTATTCTAGGTGAAGGAGGTGTTTGCTGCATCTTCATTTCTTTATCGGCCCGACAGCGTGTCCATCATGGATGGTACAGATGAAGGTGTGTATATGTGCCACATTTTTTCCTCCAGCCACAATAAAAGAGTGCGTGAAGGGTGACTGTGTATAAGTGAGTTTCTTCTTTATGATGGGGCTTTTGAAAACGTATCAAGATCGTACTTCGCAACACACCACGAGACTACACACTGCTGATCATATCTATTGAGACACTGCCGAATATTTTGTATAATTTAGAAGAGTGGGCTACGACCTGAGGGGGACGATGTTAAGACATTGCTTAAGAACGTCGTTCAGGAATTAAGGAAGAAATAGCAATTCGTTTGGTTTTCTGTTCCGTTTTGTATCCACCATCATCATACCATCTCGCATTTCGCAGCCCAACAACAAAAACCAAGTTACAGATTGAAGTTTTGTTGTGTAACGTATCCAACGGCATCTAATGCATATACGAGGCTTTAATCCAATCCTCTAAAGTAGTTCCTCTGAGCAGTAACGAGTGCAGTGCAGAGGATAATGTCCCCACTTAATCTGCACAAACGGATTATCTTCCATTAATTCACTCAGCATCAAATGTCATTTTCTTTCTTTCTTTTTTTTTTCTTTTTTAACACTGGCATCCCTGTGTCTTCTCCCTGTGTGTGTCTGTGTGTGTGTGTGTGTGTGTCTCTGTCTGTGTCTCTGTCTGTGTCTCTGTCTGTGTCTCTGTGTGTGTCTCTGTGTGTGTCTCTGTCTGTGTGTGTGTCTCTGTCTGTGTGTGTGTCTCTGTCTGTCTGTGTGTCTGTCTGTCTGTCTGTCTGTGTGTGTCTCTGTGTGTGTCTGTGTGTCTGTCTTTCTGTCTGTGTGTGTCTTTGTGTGTCTGTCTGTGTGTGTCTCTGTGTCTGTCTGTGTGTGTCTCTGTGTGTGTGTGTGTGTGTCTGTCTGTCTGTCTGTCTGTCTGTGTGTGTCTCTGTGTGTGTGTCTGTGTGTCTGTATTTCTGTCTGTGTGTGTCTGTCTGTCTGTCTGTCTGTGTGTGTCTGTGTGTGTGTCTGTATTTCTGTGTGTGTCTCTGTGTGTGTGTCTGTGTGTCTGTATTTCTGTCTGTGTGTGTCTGTCTGTCTGTCTGTCTGTGTGTGTCTCTGTGTGTGTGTCTGTGTGTCTGTATTTCTGTCGGTGTGTGTCTTTGTGTGTCTGTGTGTGTCTGTGTGTGTGTGTGTGTGTCTGTCTTTCTGTCTGTGTGTGTCTTTGTGTGTCTGTCTGTGTGTGTCTCTGTGTCTGTCTGTGTGTGTGGGTCTCTGTGTCTCTGTGTGTCTCTCTGTGTCTCTGTGTGTCTGTGTGTGTGTGTGTCTGTGTGTCTCTGTGTCTCTGTGTGTGTGTCTCTGTGTCTCTGTGTGTGTGTCTCTGTGTCTGTGTGTGTGTCTGTGTGTGTGTCTCTGTGTCTGTGTGTTAGAAATCATGGGTATCACAGGGACTTGTGCTAAACAATAACCAGACCTTGTCTATTGATCATGTGGAACCCTGAAAAAAAACATTTTAAATTAAACGTTTAATCTCATGCAAAATGTTTTTTATTCCATCAGCATTTAAACAAAGCAAAACGACTGCAGTGATTATAAACTTTCTATTATTAACGAACATCAAACATCACGTTTTATATTTTAATGCTTTATGCTTTATTCTAAAGATTTCATGTTTTGTACTTTAGTTCTTTTTTCTAGCCTTATAGCAATGACGCTCAGTAAACATAAATAAGTGAAAATATTAAATAAATATAACGTCAGACTTCACTAAATCATTAATTATCTATTTTTGATTTGTTAAACAACAAATTATTTTATTAGTTCATAAGTCTTAGATAATGTGGAGACGATGTTTGCTGTACTAGTCCCTGTGTTTCAGGCTGTTACCATAGCAACAGCAAGGCATCAGAAGCAGGGTTCACTTTCCGACCAATCAGCTTGGAGCATTCAGTCTTGCTCTGGTGTAATAGTTTATATGAAAGTATTCAGTGAGACTCTATAATTCAGTACAATGATACAGGCATATTGATGTGGTTTTCTCCATACAGGAGTCTCTGCTTGGATCACCATTAACTTTTTATTAGGTAAGAGACTGATTTTAATGTCTTTCATCCATCATACGAGTCCTTTTACATTTACATGTTTACAATAGTTTTTTTGGGGGGGATTTTTTTTCTGTCCATCTGCTCTGATGATTTATTTATTTATTTTCTCCCCTGGTTGTGTTTCTTTATTTTCTCTGATTTTTCTGGCCTCTTCTTGTGTTGTCTTCCGTGTGTTGTCTTTTTTGTTTGTTTCCTATGTTACTTTTTGTTCTCTCGTTTTCTCTTTTTTTTCTTTTTTCTTTATGTTTTGTCTGTTGTGTTTTGACCTGCTATTGCGCTCTCTCTCTCTCTCTCTCTCTCTCTGTATCAGGTGGTCTTCATGGGTCTGAAGTTCCCACAGTGGGGATGCTGGACCTGGGAGGTGGCTCGACCCAGATCACTTTCTCGCCACAGGATGAGGTTAGACACACAAACACACTGACACAGTGGTAATGTCTCATAATGAAGCCATGTCTCACTTCATAAACTATCAGGGTGACCTATTGTCTTCTACTGTAATCTACAAATGACCTGCTAATCCCACAGACAGACAGAGAAATCATGAGACTGGCGCAGACAGGCAGAGGGTGAGAGACGGGCGCAGACAGGCAGAGGGTGAGAGACGGGCGCAGACAGGCAGAGGGTGAGAGACGGGCGCAGACAGGCAGAGGGTGAGAGACGGGCGCAGACAGGCAGAGGGTGAGAGACGGGCGCAGACAGGCAGAGGGTGAGAGACGGGCGGAGTCAGGCAGAGGGTGAGAGACGGGCGCAGACAGGCAGAGGGTGAGAGACGGGCGCAGACAGGCAGAGGGTGAGAGACGGGCGCAGACAGGCAGAGGGTGAGAGACGGGCGCAGACAGGCAGAGGGTGAGAGACGGGCACAGATAGGCAGAGAGAGGGGGACAGAAATACAGAGCGTTAAGGCAGAAATACACACTTCCTTGTCTTTTTTCCCACTACAGGGTCACAGCATGTATTGAGCCTTAGCTGAATAACAGCTTTTGGCTAAAATTGGTTTTGTGGTTTATACATTTTGTGAGACTTTAATGTAATGCTTATTAAATGTTATTTTGATAGTTGTCTTGTATCAGCAGGAAGTATGATAGAAGCAGTAGCTAGACACAATAAAACATAACTCACACACCTTCTAATATCTTTGTGCAGTTGTTTAATTTATGTTTTATAGTGTATTTATATGTTCTTATAATCTCTAACTTGTCACTGGAATTTCCCACATGGGATTAACAATATATTATCTAGATTAATCTCAGCTGACTTTTTTGTTTTGAATTCCTTGCAGAAAACCATCCAGACCTCCCCGATCGATTATGTGACATCGTTTCAGATGTTCACCACCAGCCATACTCTCTATTCACACAGGTAAGGGGGCGGGGCCTGGAGCCGCATGCGTGGTGCAGGTTTTATTTTTCTTCCTTTTTTTAAACTTTGCATGTAAGTGTTGCATAATAATATTAACTAGAATGTACATTTCCTGAAGAAAATGTCAGTGGTGCTTGCACGTGGCAAATCTCGACACTCGGTTGCTAGGGTGAAATTTTAGGAATTTCCCATTCAAGTCTATGGGACTTTTTTGGCCACTTTTTCATCTGCTGTGCGAACATTGTTGGTTGGATCGCATATAAAAGTCATAGCACTCCTCTCCTCAATGAGCCGGTCGGTTTGACACCTCATTCATGGATCTAGAACAAAAGCTGCAGGACAAGTTATGCGCCTAAATTTTTTTCGGAAGAAGAATATCTCAGTATGCAAGATAACGAGAATGTTGCTTTGCAAGCACCATTAATAATAATAAGTATTTAAGATAACAAGAATGTTGCTTTGCAAGCACCATTAATAACACCTGTCTTCTGTCTGCAAACATTTCACCGTTACAATCTCAATATTAGACACCTGAAGAAGATATTTAGGGTTTGAATTTAGGGAGTGGTAGAGAGGGAAGAGGTAGAGACAGGGAATGGGAGAGGGAAGAGAGGGAGAAGGAGGGGGAGGAGGGAGTGGGGAGAGAGAGGTTGAGGGAGGGAAAAGTGGGAGAGGTTGAGGGAGGGAAAAGTGGGAGAGGTAGAGGGGGAGAGAAAGAGAGGGAGGTGGATCAAGTACAGGGACAGGTAGAAAGACAGAGGAAGGGGGAGGGGGACAGGGACAGGGGGACAGAGAGAGAGAGACAGAATCACATTTCTCACACTCGCGATTAGATTGTAAGCACTAAAGCCCTTTAATTCAGAAAGTTTAAGCAGAACCTTAGATTGCTAGATTACTATTTTAATTAATGCTCTCCAATTAACCCCAAGGGTTGGGACGTGGGACCGATGACTTTAGCTTCAACGTAATACACAAAATAACGTGTTCAGCTTTGTATATCGTTGTAAACATAATATCTGATGATAGTATTTTTTCAAAATTGATTTGCTGGACCTTTTGAGAAACTCGGCTCTGGTTAGATTAGTTAGCGACTACATTCAAATACTTTTAAATGAGAATATTTGCTCCTTCTGTCTCTCTCTTCAGCTACCTGGGACTTGGTTTGATGTCTGCCAGACTGGCTGTGTTGGGAGGGGTTGAAGGACAGCTTGGTATGTGCTCTTTCAATCTCTACTCATCTTTGGCATTTAAAGACCTCATCCTCTGCTCCAATAAATAAGCCATTATCAAATCTCTTAACACCAAAGATTAATTTCTTGGAGGCCAGCTGTTGCACCGATTTAGCACGAGCTCTGGTTCGACGCGATGCTGCAGTTCACCACTGGGATTAGCGTTTTACACACTTGAAATTTTAATCTGATTTTTTTTATTTGTTGTTATATAAGCCCATCCTGGCTCTAAATGTGCTTTATTCTCTCTTAACTGTATGTGTTCGCATGTCACTGGATAGCACTAATGTCCACTTTGTCTGTGTTGGAGAAAGACATTTATATATCTGGCCACAACTCGTTTTCAAATTTGAGCTATAAAGGAAAACTGTGTACAAGGCATGTAAGCATTTACTCTCCAAATGGTGTTTGATGCTGTTATACCTTCTTCCAGTAGGGGGCGGTCAGGAGCTCGTGAGTCCGTGTCTGGCTCCGGACTATACTGGAGAGTGGGAGCATGCAGACGTCACTTACACCTTAAAGGGACAGAAAGCAGGTATGCCATGGTAGCTCTGTCTCGCTTCATGCCTGACACACTTTCCCAGGAGCCTGAAGGAAATTGAGTCCTGCCTCTAACGTAGATATAATTTAACCCTACTTCACTTTCCTACTGATCCAGTCTCAATACATACTTGACTTACTAATACAGCCCAGATTTTACTAGAGTTTAGCTTCACTTACCTAGTGTGACCAAGTCCCAAATCCATTCTACTTTATTCCAATATTGGATCTGTCCCACATCATGTGGACCAATTAATAGCCCTGTCCCAAATCCAGCATTTTTAATTTATATAATCTCAATTTACCTTATGACAAAACCCCACTGACTCAGTCTCAATTCACACTACCTCGATGATTCAGTACACCAGTCCCAATTCACACTACCTCGCTGATTCAGTACACCAGTCCCAATTCACACTACCTCGCTGATTCAGTACACCAGTCCCAATTCACACTACCTCGATGATTCAGTACACCAGTCCCAATTCACACTACCTCGCTGATTCAGTACACCAGTCCCAATTCACACTACCTCGCTGATTCAGTACACCAGTCCCACTTTACACTACCTCGCTAATTCAGTGGCCTAGTCCCAATTCACACTACCTCGCTGATTCAGTACACCAGTCCCAATTCACACTACCTCGCTGATTCAGTACACCAGTCCCAATTCACACTACCTCGCTGATTCAGTACACCAGTCCCACTTTACACTACCTCGCTAATTCAGTGGCCTAGTCCCAATTCACACTACCTCGCTGATTCAGTACACCAGTCCCACTTTACACTACCTCGCTAATTCAGTGGCCTAGTCCCAATTCACACTACCTCGCTGATTCAGTACACCAGTCCCAATTCACACTACCTCGCTAATTCAGTGGCCTAGTCCCAATTCACACTACCTCGCTGATTCAGTACACCAGTCCCACTTTACACTACCTCGCTAATTCAGTGGCCTAGTCCCAATTCACACTACCTCGCTGATTCAGTACACCAGTCCCACTTTACACTACCTCGCTAATTCAGTGGCCTAGTCCCAATTCACACTACCTCGCTGATTCAGTACACCAGTCCCAATTCACACTACCTCGCTAATTCAGTGGCCTAGTCCCAATTCACACTACCTCGCTGATTCAGTACACCAGTCCCACTTTACACTACCTCATTAATCTATTGAGCCAATCCCAATTCACTGTACCTCACTGATTCGTTTCAGGAGAGCCCATCTATGAGTCATGCTTGAGCAAAGTGGAGAAGATGATCTATAAACGAGTGCAGAGAGCAGACGAGGTGAAACACATGGAGTTCTATGCGTTCTCGTATTATTACGACCGTGCTGTGGACCTGGGACTCGTCGGTATGATGGCTTATATATATAATATTACTTCTCACATAGCCCACTGTGTGCCATCATAAACACTGTGATCGTATCACATTTGTCTCCGACTCAGATGAGGAGAAAGGAGGCTCCCTTCAAGTAAGCAACTACATAGAAGGGGCCAAAACAGGTAAGATAAACTGTTTACACTGTGAGTGAGTAATTGGATAGTTGGCTGTTTAGTGGTGCGCTCAGGAAAATAATGATTTCCTATACAATATTAATTTGCTTTTTTTATTTGGAAAGACATAGAATTCCTGCAAAGATGTCCAATAGATTCTTTTAGCTTAAAGAATAATGCTTATAGCCTGTAGTTTAAAACTACTCAGAAAGAAAAAATATGTTTTGAATTCAGAATATGCCAAAAAGCCCCTGCACTTTTACCGTAAAAATCCCAGATTTTATAAACATAGAGTGCAGAAAAAAAAACATAAAAAAACAACAACAGTAAATTGGTGCTGTAAATTCATTTGCATATCAGAACTGGATTGGCTTTTATATTTTATGAGGTAACATGAGGGGTACGGTGGCTTAGTGGTTAGCACGTTCACCTCACACCTCCAGGGTTGGGGGTTCGATACCCGCCTCCACCTTGTGTGTGTGGAGTTTGCACGTGCCTCCGGGGTTTCCTCCGGGTACTCCGGTTTCCTCCCCCGGTCCAAAGACATGCATGGTAGGTTGATTGGCATCTCTGGAAAATTGTCCGTAGTGTGTGAGCGATTGAGAGTGTGTGTGTGCCCTGCGATGGGTTGGCACTCCGTCCAGGGTGTATCCTGCCTTGATGCCCGATGACGCCTGAGATAGGCACAGGCTCCCCGTGACCCGAGAAGTTCGGATAAGCGGTAGAAAATGAATGAATGAATGATGTAACGTATTATTTAGTTGAGTTTTATGTGTACCCTTTATGATGTGCGCAAGTGGCCTAATCCCAATTCACTGTACCTTTCTGATTGAGTGACCAGTGGTGTGATGTGTGCCTGAAAAGGTAGAATGTAAAGTGTGTGTTTATGGATTAACTCTTCATGTTCAATGTGCAGTGTGTAAAAACATGGAGGCTAATGCAGGAAAAAACCCTTTCCTCTGTCTGGACCTCACCTACATCTCGGTGCTGCTGCAGGAGCTCGGCTTCCCCCTGGACAAGGAGCTGAAGGTACATGCACGCACACACACACACGCATGCACAAAGACCCAAATACAGACAGACATATCAAGACATAGAGAGTGTGTGTGTGTGTGTGTGGCGTACTGAACCTGCTCAGTAGATGATATTTTTCTGCCTCGTCATTCTTTTCCATTCATCTAAACATTAACATGTCTGTCTGTTTCAGCTGGCCAGGAAAATCAAGGGCGTGGAGACGAGCTGGGCTTTAGGAGCCACGTTCTATTACATGGAATCTCTTCACAAACATTAACAAGGTCCAGCTTTCACGTTTGTGTGCAAAAGACTTCACCGATTTTTTTTTTCTTCCTTTATTTACTTTTTTCTGGATAAGGGGTAAAAAACCTGATGACTCGAGAACGAATGGCGTGCCTGACGAGGGCAGTGCTGGTATAGGATCAGCTCGTTGCTTTGTGTTTAAACTGTTCAGGAAGATAAACCAGTAAAGGATAATCTGATCCCAAGATAAGCTGAGAAGACGAAGAACTAGTGTTGATCTAGACGCATCTCACATGGACCTAATTTTGTTATCTTCAGACATTTCTTTATTCCCTGCACTAATGCAGCTGCAAAGCTTTTCTCCACAAGCCACCACGACCCTGACCAGGATAAAGTATAATAATACAGTGTCCTGAGCACTTGCTTTATGTCCGTACACAAGCACATAGCAGATGATTCATGTTTACAAAAGCCATCTTCATTATTAAATGCAATGAAATTCCATAAAATGCATCGTGAGAATCAGAATAATGGTCTAAAATTGCATTCACACAGGCGAAAGGAAAAACTAATGAGATTTGCATCTGAGCCATGATTCTGCTGACTTTCAGAATTTCTTCTTTTTTTTTTTTTTTGCAAATCAGTTGTGTGAAAAAGAGACGAATTTCACACCGCAAGGGAAAAACAAAAGCTCTTGATAATCCTAAAATTAATTTGTCATTTATTCAGTCTGATTTCAAGCTTTAATTGTTCTGTTCATCTTGGAAAATTGCGTACCGGTTCTAATTCCTTCCTTCTTCAAAGGAAAGCTTGAAATGTCGAGGAAGAGGTTTAATCATCTTTTGTTGGATTTATTCAAATGGGATAATATGGAATTCAAGCTATAACAATGTATCCTGTATATTTTCTCTTGCTTTAATGGGGTTTTTCTTTCCAGTGCTTGCTCCAGTCCAATAATACATTTTTTTTTCTACACCACACTACAAAAATGGACAGAAAAGACGTTTCATGTTTTTAAAGTGTCACACGAGGTAAAAATACATTTTGATCAAATGTAACTTGGTGACTTAATGTAGGCTCTGTACACCTATCGTGACCTTTGTTAAAAGCTGGAGAAGGCGTCTCCGGCCTGGCCTTGTTCACGACTGAGCCTGGATTAAAACCTTCTGGTTTTAATTAAACTATGTTGAACAAATAAGCCTGTTAAACAGTTAATCATTCTCTGGGCTAAGGTGAGCTTCTCTGCTGCGAAACCCGATATGAACCGAGACATTAACTAGACTGTGCTGCTTAAAGGATCATATTTGGGAACAGACAGTAACAGTAAACATAGTTACTGGTACAAGTGCTTCAAATACCTATACAGTCAGAGACAAGGGAAAAGCGTAAAGTTTGGATGCAAGGAAGCTCATAAAAATGCATATAATACACAATCCTTTTCTCTCACACACACACACACACACACACACACACACACACACACAACTTGGGACTACTACAGAAATGTGACTCAGTGAGACAGTTCTATTTGGTTTTCTGGTAATTTGCTCTCTGGGAAAAAGGTGTTTCTGGATCTTGATTGTATTTGAACTTGATTTTTCTACAGAATGTGAGATGATATACCTCTTGTGTTGAATGTTACCGATTTAAACATGTCCGAAACTTGCCGACCGGTGAAACACGAGCCGCTTTGCATTTGTACCATGACGAAGCATGCCATAATGTACTATTGAGGTCTTTTATTATATTTTTTTTTTAAATATAAAATTTGAAAAAAATTTAACTACCTGTTTGTTTTTTTTCTCATTGATTAACTATATATTGTGTGCAGATCATGATTAAGTCCTTTTTGTTTTTTTCCTTGGGGTCCTCACTAGACTTTACAATTTCCTGAAGCTACATAAGGGGTTGCAAAAAAATTTAATCATTTTCTAATAAGACATTTTTAGATAAAGCACTCAGCTGCATTTTTTTTTTAACCTTTTAGGGGGTGCTGTGACAGGTGTCGAGTGGATATTTGGACACTAGAGGGCGGTGTTCAGTTAAAACGTGCTGAACCAAATCTCCACTTTACCACAAGACAAAATTCTATTTTACTTACATTATATTTAAAAGACTTGCATTTAAATTTGTTTTTATCCATAATGAACGTTTCTGATGTGACTGAGGTGAGGAAAAACTCCCTTAGATGGAAGAGGAAGAAACCTTGAGAGGAGCCAGACTCAAAAGTGAACCTCATACTCATGTGTGTGACACTAGAGGGTGTGATTATAAACTGTTATAAACACCGGAGAGTGTTATTATGAATAATGTCCTTAGGAGGTTGTTGTCCTCAAACACCACATGGAGATGGAATCTTCTCAAAAGGTTTCCAGGTAAGAGTTACACACTAATAATACAACAGATGATGGTATATAAAAGAACACGCACACAACTGTCATATATTATTTGCTATTTTAATAACCAAATAGAAGCTAAACACAAAAGCATATAATGACTCTACACACTTCACAGTATCTGTTACACTTCATTTGTGAGATTAAATCTCTGAAATTTGCTAAAAATCTCCAAACTTTATTCTTTTAAAGTATTTTCATATTCTATTAAGAACAAATCAATGATTTTACACAGCAACATCAACTATAGAATTATTAATGAATAGCAAAATCACAAGACAAAGATAGATGATATTTGTTCTAAAGGTATAAACTGTTCAGTACTGAAATTACTGAAAGGAAGGAAAAGGCCAACGGATTCAGAGAAAGGCATCACACCATTCGGCCAGACACTGTGAACAGGAGGAAGCTTGCCTTGAATTTGCCCCGCTGGCGTCCTTAAGCCACTCGGAGAACAGTTCACAGTCCTTCCTCAGCAAAAGGAACTGCCCCAACACTACAAATGCCTGAAACAGAGTAGTCCCACTGATTATCAAGTATTCGAGGTTTAGCACATTTATAAGTGAAGAGTCTGTTATTTAAAAGTGACGTGACATACGGCTATGTATGGTGACCCGTACTCAGAATTTGTTCTCTGCGTTTAACCCATCCAAAGTGCACGTGCACACCACCACACACACGGAACAGTGGGAAGCCATTTATGCTGCGGCGCCCGGGGAGCAGTTGGGGGGGGTTCGGTGTCTTGCTCAAGGGCACCTCAGTCGTGGCCGGCCCAAGACTCGAAATCACAACCTTAGGGTTAAGAGTCAGATTCTCTAACCATTAGGCCACGACTTCCCCAAGACATTCTTGAGGCCATCTCTCCTTAATGCTACCTAGAAACTTTAACCTTGTGAGATCATTCTTGTTCCTGTTATGAGCCCTCATTGTTCATCACAGTTCAGTGCCAATGGAGATGAATTTCAGTCCATAACTTGCATTCAACACATTTTATGCTCTGGTTTTAAGTCATATTCAGCATAAGCTCATGAGCAAAGCAAATCTTTTAGATTGAGCTGTTCTAAAGATTATTACAGTCTGTCTGTCTGTCTCTCTGTCTGTCTGTCTGTCTCTCTGTCTGTCTGTCTGTCTCTCTGTCTGTCTGTCTGTCTGTCTGTCTGTCTGTCTGTCTCTCTGTCTGTCTCTCTGTCTCTCTGTCTGTCTCTCTGTCTGTCTCTACCTAAATGGTTACCTCCAAACCTTTAATTACACAACAGAAACATGAGAAATTTAATGAGGGATTGGTATACATTACAAACATCTCTGTCAGGCTCCTTAAAAGGTGTCAAATATAATAACTAAAGGCCTTCCCTTTCACGAGTGTCCCTGTAGGACATTAGAAAGAATGCCGAAATGTCCAAAGAACCTTTGAGGAAGACACAGACAGGAACAAGAAAGGAGAAGTCTAGAAGCCTACATCGTCTTTACCCAACACCGTTGTATGGGGTCATTTAACTCACTTTGTCAAAGCCCTGCTCTGCCAGCTTCTTCCCCAGGACGTCTCCGATGCCTGACAGAGCAGTGACCGGTTTATCCCCCATGGGTTCAGCCACAAAGTCCCTGTGCTTCTGAGAGGTGGTGGACATCCCTGGACTGT
>NC_062529.1:21761528-21774028 GCF_022655615.1 Tachysurus fulvidraco | reverse complement strand
ACTAATTTAATGCTAGGTGTGTTTTATGACTTCCCATTAAAAACCAAAGGGTTCTCATGATGACAGACTGACTTTTTGTTTGTTTGTTTATTTGTTTAGGGCTGTTTGTAGACTTTGTTTTCATTTTAAATGCATCAGTGGGCTTGTTATTATGTTTTAGTTTTAGGGGGTTGATTCTGCAACGAGTCAACGACGAGGTTGGGGAAACTATGGGGACGACGGAGGTGATGGACAGGCCTACTGATTTTGCGTACACATCTACTGTGTTGGATATTACACAACACATTTTTTACATAATCACACTGCACTTCTGACGGTCATACACTTGTTTTGCACAAAAACTACCACAAAGTCTTCCTACATATATCTACAGTGCCTTGCAAAAGTATTCATACCCACTAAACATTTCCACATTTTGACAGGTTGCAACCACAAACAGAAATGTATTTTATTAGGATTTTGTGATAGACCACCACAAAGTGGCACATAATTGTGAAGTGGAAAGAAAATGATAAGTAGCGTCCAAATTTTATTTACAAATAAATATCTGAAAAGTGTGGAGTGCGTTTGTATTCAGCTCCACTGAGTCAATACTTTGTAGAACCACCTTTAGCTGCATTTACAGCTGCAGGTCTTTTGGGGTTTGTCTCTAACGGCTTTGCACATCTAGAGAGTGAAATTTTTGCCTATTCTTTGCAAAATAGCTCAAGCTCTGTCAGATTGGATGGCGAGCTTCTGTGAACAGCGATTTTCAAGTCTCGCCAAAGATTCTCAAATGGATTTAGGTCTGGACTTTGACTGGGCCATTCTAACACATGCATATACTTGGATCTAAACAACTCCTTTGTAGCTCTGGCTGTATGTTTAGGGTCATTGTCTTGCTGGAAGGTGAACCTCCGCCTCAGTCTCAAGTCTTTTGCAGACTCTAACAGGTTTTCATCTAAGATCGCCCTGTATTTGGCTCCATCCAGTATCATGTATCAATATCAATATCATGTCCTCATCGGATTATTCCCTGTCAGTAACTAAAGGGAAGCAAAGTAAAGGATCTTTTCATAAATTAGATATTTGATCTACTGGTCTTTTGCCACAACAACATACAGTAAGAGCTAATGTTTAAAAGAGGAAATGAACTGTTTCTCAATATATTTACAAAGGGAAGATCAATATGAGCCAATGTTGTTGCGCGAGCTCTCTCAGGATGTCGGTTATCGGTAACCTTCAGAAATCTTTCACAGGTGAAAACATGTGGCTGATATTAGAATGTAATGTTCACTGCTCATGTTATGCTTATCATGGTAAATCTTTTGGAAAAACCCAAACATGTTCTTACTCGTACATTAATATGCTAGAAATTTCAGCACCTTCACATCCTGCAGGTGTTTCATCATCAAACTTCTCACCATGTTCTGGTTAGATATCAAATCATTTCGTCACACTACCAATCCTACCGATTTCACCGTAACCCGATTTCTTCAGTTTGACTCCAGCACCGAGTCGTCACACGTCCTCCGTCTCACATCGGCTGTACAGTGACTCAGCTCAGAAGCACTAGCGTGGTCGAAGCCAGACACACAATCCATTCAGCTGAGCCAGGAAAGTATAAACACATGGAGTGAGAAGACAACAATGCTTGCCTTAAGCTCATGGTGATACAAACATTCTAGAGGTTTGTTTTCGATTTACGTGCCAAAATAAGTGGGCGGAGCAAATAACAGGAACATGTTGTAACTACCAGTCAGAGTTGGTTGTATGCTTGCTGTGAAATATTTCTGGGTTTTTTGCAGATGGTTGTTTTTAAGTTTTTTTTTTTTTTTTGACAAACATGTATAATACAGTGCTAGTAATTCTGCAAGAAAGGTTTGAATAGCGAGGATTTTTATTGATTTATTTTTAGTAATGCATGTTTTTTGTGGCTAAGTTGGTTGACACGTCTTTTTTTTTGAGCTGGATTTTTAAATCTGGTTAATATGGTCAGATGGGTGGCTTGACCTGATTTCTGTAGCTTTGTAGTTTGTACATCTTTAATGCACCACATCTGAGCTAGAGTGGAAAGCATGGCAACTGGTGGTACGTCAGGACACCAGACCAACACGGATTTACTTGCTTTGTGTCTCGTAAAATCATCCAAACTCATAACTTTAATAAAGCTTTAAAGCCAAATTATTGTAGCCAACATTGAGTTCATGTACTGCACGATTGTAGGCTAGTTAAGTGTGTTGTCTACTTCTAAGAGTTTTTTTTTTTTAATATATAAACATAGCGATGTTTTTACATCGTTGACCAAAAGGCACCAAGACGTCCGCTGAAGTTTTAGCTACGAGTTGTGGCACTGTCTCCTTGCTCTCGAATTAAAATATTTTATTGAGGTCTTACTAGCATCTTAAATTTTAATCAACAGACTCAACGTTTAAGGCTCCAGAAGTTTAGGCCCACAGATTTTTGTGCGCATCATGGAGAGTTATGTAACAGTTATGTTTATGCAGTCAGAAGACAGGTTTCTTTTCATGGATGTTAAAGTTGCTAAAAAGCTGATGGCTGAGATCTTGTTCTACTGATTTCTCAATTCCTGCTGTTTCATTGATGACAAATGGTAAAGAAAAACAATTCCAAGCTCCAGCTCTTGCTTATATTATATTTGTACTGATCGATGGCTGGAGCTGCTGTACTTCGTCCCACTCTTGTTGCTTTAGTATTTACATATCGGTCTTATGCAAATAATCCACAATAATGCTCACATCTGTACGTCATGGTGTCACTTCCAAATTGCCATCTAGGATCAGTTCTTGCATTGTAATACTAATAGGGATAAGCAGTGTATGCCGACCCCAGAACAGTGTTTTTAATTAATAATCTCTGATGCGTGTTCAGATGTTGTAGTGCATTAGAAAAAGCTTCTTGTGATTGAGTTGTGCTGTATGATGGTATGGGCAGTAGAGCGTGCAACTTTGCCCTGTAGGTTCATGTGAAACGACCAGGCCTCAGTGGGGTATAGTGCATCCTGAACCCCCTCAAGGCTATTTATAGAGCGTTGTGTCCAGATTCTTCATCGTTACTATTGATAATTCAGTCTTTTCTGAAACATACCTGCATTCAAGTGTGTCTGTGTGTGTGTGTGTGTGTGTGTCTGTGTGTGTGTGTGTGTCTGTGTGTGTGTGTGTGTGTCTGTGTGTGTGTGTGTGTCTGTGTGTGTGTGTGTGTCTGTGTGTGTGTGTGTCTGTGTGTGTGTGTGTCTGTGTGTGTGTGTGTCTGTGTGTGTGTGTGTCTGTGTGTGTGTGTGTGTCTGTGTGTGTGTGTGTCTGTGTGTGTGTGTGTCTGTGTGTGTGTCTGTGTGTGTGTGTGTCTGTGTGTGTCTGTGTGTGTGTCTGTGTGTGTGTCTGTGTGTGTCTCTGTGTGTGTGTTCTTGTGTGTCTGTGTTGTGTGTCTGTGTGTGTGTGTCTGTGTGTGTGTGTCTGTGTGTGTGTGTCTGTGTGTGTGTGTGTCTGTGTGTGTGTGTGTCTGTGTGTGTGTGTGTCTGTGTGTGTGTGTCTGTGTGTCTGTGTGTGTCTGTCTGTGTGTGTGTGTGTCTGTGTGTGTGTGTGTGTCTGTGTGTGTGTGTGTGTGTGTGTCTGTCTGTGTCTGTCTGTGTCTGTCTGTGTCTGTCTGTGTCTGTCTGTCTGTCTGTCTGTCTGTCTGTCTGTCTGTCTGTCTGTCTGTGTCTTCAAGTGTGTCTGTCTGTGTCTTCAAGTGTGTCTGTCTGTGTCTTCAAGTGTGTCTGTCTGTGTCTTCAAGTGTGTCTGTCTGTGTCTTCAAGTGTGTCTGTCTGTGTCTCTGTCTGTCTGTCTGTGTCCATTTTGACTTCCCGTTTGAAGGAATTAACCTGAAAGTCAAAGTGCAGAGTCACTGCAAGGCCTGAGTTGTGTGCAGAAAGGAGAAGCACAAGAGAAACTTATCAAGGAAGCCAGAAAGTAAACTGTTTCCTGGACCACAGCCAAGAGGCACAGCTTTATTCATGACTGGGTTCTCCGAGTGACTGAAATGAACTCTGTGCTCCGACAGATTGACCGATATTAAAAAACAACACACTATTGAATTTTCACATCTGATTGGTTAGAAGCTGTTGATTTATTTTTCCGATGTCGTTTTCGGCTGCAGTTCAAATCCGCTTTTTTATTTCACTGCGCTAGGTTTAATTCGTTATCGTTTCTATAGTAACAGCTTGTGCAGTGGCTGGTATTGGTGTAGGTCATTTATTTTCTTTTTAATTTTAAGTAAGGAATAAAAAGAGGTTATTGAGGTTGTGAGGTTGTTCTTTACATTACAGCTGCTATAGTGTGTGCGCTAACCGTAGCTAAGGAACGCTGGTGGCTGTAGATGAGGGATCTGATGTGATAAACGTGTGTGTACGCATTCTCTACCTTCACTAAAGGATCTTATGCTACTGTGTGTTTCAGGTTACACTTTTCTGTTACTTGCTAATTACTTGAATTACACGTGTACGGTTTAATGTTTCTCCTGTCTCTGTCTCTCTCTCTCAGAGGATCCACTACCTCTCTCTGGAGTTCTACATGGGCAGAACCCTGCAGAACACGATGATTAACCTCGGCTTGCAGAACGCCTGTGATGAAGCCATTTACCAGGTGAATCCTACAGCCAGTGTAGAGAACATCACATCACACATCACACAATGAAAAGGAAATTTGAACTGGATGGCGATTTGAAACGAGTTCTTCACTCTTGACTTGTGCTACAAGTTACTATCTCATCAATTTTTAGTGTGACCTGCTAACACAGTAGACAGTTATGAGTGAGAGAGTGTGTGAGTGTAAAGAGTTTTATACACTGTCAGCTGTGCTAATGGTGTGTATGTGGTCGTGTTGTTTGTGTGTTTTAGCTTGGATTGGATCTGGAAGAACTGGAAGAGATCGAGGAAGACGCTGGACTGGGGAATGGTGGATTGGGCCGGCTTGCAGGTACCAGATCACTCTCTTTCTTTCTTTCTTTCTTTCTTTCTTTCTTTCTTTCTTTCTTGCACTCTCTCTCTCTCTCTCACTTCTGCACACACGCACAACTTTTTTTTTTTTCTGTTTTGCAATGAGGTCTGTAATTTCCCTTCCTGCAAGAGTGGAGCTTTATAATGCAATGGTCTCTCTCTAATACTGTTTGTCTCTCTGTCTTTATTTCTGTCTCTCTCTCTCTTTGTTTCTGTTTTAATTTCTGTCCATCTATCTTTTTTCGGTCGGTCCCTGTTTTTCTTTCTTTTCTTTTTCTTTCTTTCTTTCTTGCAGCCTGTTTTCTGGACTCTTTGGCAACTCTCGGTCTGGCAGCGTACGGTTACGGCATTCGGTACGAGTTTGGAATCTTCAACCAGAAAATCTCTAACGGTTGGCAGGTACGACAAACGGTTTCCTCACAACTAGTCCTTGATTCGGTAGAAAGTAAATCACATATTGAGGATCGTATCTTGCCGTATTTTACCCATAAGTAACGTTTGTTTAGAAAACAAGCTGCACTTATTACCTAGCTTATTCTCCATACCTGTGTGTCCAGTCAGTAATAACCAGCTGATATAATGTGTTCTCTGTTTGTCTCTCAGGTGGAGGAAGCTGATGATTGGCTACGCTATGGTAACCCCTGGGAGAAGGCCCGTCCTGAGTACATGCTCCCAGTGCATTTTTATGGCCGGGTGGAGAACACAGAGGAGGGGCCTAAGTGGGTGGATACTCAGGTGAGCAAATTCTGATCTCACTTTAGTTTATTTATCACTGGTGCACTACTGAACAGAACTGTAGGTGAAACGGTACTCCACGTAGCACCCTTGGGAACTGAACGGACTGCCTCTGGTACGTAATCGAGCAGCTCAGCTTCCGTCACAGTACAATTTTGAGTGTTTGTGACTAGTATTAATTTTACTCACTTCCTGATTTCACTCTTAAAATTGACTTCAGATAGAGGAAACCTATTATTTCAAATGTTTCACAATATCGGGCATTATATTGTTGGTCCATCTTGACTCTCTTGTATTTAAACTCTTTATTGAAGTTCTTTTCTCTTGTTTATATGGCTTTAATCTCTGAGTTGTGTTGCAGGTGATCCTGGCGATGCCGTACGACACGCCTGTCCCTGGCTACAAGAACAACACCGTTAACACCATGAGACTTTGGTCTGCTAAAGCACCTAATGACTTCAATCTTCAAGAATGTACGGTCTCTCTCTCTCTCTCTCTCTCTCTCTCTCTCTCTCTCACTCACACACACACACACACACACACACACACATGCACACTGACACACACACATGCTCGGTCATACAAACATATTTAATTAAACTGCTTATTTATAAGGTTAATTATATTTTTTAATAGCCTCTATTCTGGAAAATTTCTGATCTAAGTTGTTTAAAACAATCATTAAATAAATGTTATATTTTTTAAAAATTGATTGAAAAAAGTGATTTATATAGCTATGAATATTTTGAGTCTTTATTTGACAGAATACAGATTTGAGATCTCTTTTGGTCATTAAACTGTCTGAATATTTGTGATTCATAGACATAGTTTCAGTGTTAATTATAATGATATTCATAATTTTATCTTGAGTTTAGCATAAAACCATTATCACAGAGCATAGTGCTCATATTTGGCATGCTAAATTTGAAATGCAGGCACTTTTAAAATGATTTTTAGTTAACAAGAAGAAATAAACTGGAAAAATAATGAATGGAAATGCACAAAGTCGAAAATGTTCTCACATTTTGTGGCCAGAGACATCGAGATCTCTGTAGAATACTAACTGCCACTAAAAAAAGGCTAATGAGGATCTGGCAACCAGCCAGTGTGTAACCCACTGAACAGTCCATCCGGGATTGTGTGGGCTGAGAATCTTTGGCTTAGCTGTAATGCATTTGCAAGCACAGGATTCCTCTTTCAATTTCCAAGCAGTTAAGATGGACTTTTTGTGTTACAGCTGTACTTGTGTTAAATGCATATACATTTGAAGAGTGTTTTGATTTCACATGACTCGTCTCATCCGGATATTGCAGTGTTTGATTTTTGTGAGAAATTGGGAAATCCTGGAAGTTCTAAGATGATATGACTCAGAAGGGAACCTCATTCTCATTTGGGAGACACTGGACTGAAAATAATGCAATTTTAATTCTAATTGTAAATTGTTCTTTATACCCTCGATTACTAAAGAGCCAGGCCCTTAACCCCTCGGCTACTAAAGAGCCAGGCCCTTAACCCCTCGGTTACTAAAGAGCCAGGCCCTTAACCCCTCGGCTACTAAAGAGCCAGGCCCTTAACCCCTCGGCTACTAGAGAGCCAGGCCCTTAACCCCTCGGCTACTAGAGAGCCAGGCCCTTAACCCCTCGGCTACTAGAGAGCCAGGCCCTTAACCCCTCGGCTACTAGAGAGCCAGGCCCTTAACCCCTCGGCTACTAGAGAGCCAGGCCCTTAACCCCTCGGCTACTAGAGAGCCAGGCCCTTAACCCCTCGGCTACTAGAGAGCCAGGCCCTTAACCCCTCGGCTACTAGAGAGCCAGGCCCTTAACCCCTCGGCTACTAGAGAGCCAGGCCCTTAACCCCTCGGCTACTAGAGAGCCAGGCCCTTAACCCCTCGGCTACTAGAGAGCCAGGCCCTTAACCCCTCGGCTACTAGAGAGCCAGGCCCTTAACCCCTCGGCTACTAGAGAGCCAGGCCCTTAACCCCTCGGCTACTAGAGAGCCAGGCCCTTAACCCCTCGGCTACTAGAGAGCCAGGCCCTTAACCCCTCGGCTACTAGAGAGCCAGGCCCTTAACCCCTCGGCTACTAGAGAGCCAGGCCCTTAACCCCTCGGCTACTAGAGAGCCAGGCCCTTAACCCCTCGGCTACTAGAGAGCCAGGCCCTTAACCCCTCGGCTACTAGAGAGCCAGGCCCTTAACCCCTCGGCTACTAGAGAGCCAGGCCCTTAACCCCTCGGCTACTAGAGAGCCAGGCCCTTAACCCCTCGGCTACTAGAGAGCCAGGCCCTTAACCCCTCGGCTACTCAGTTGTGTAAAATGAGATTTAAAAAATATAAGTCTCTCTGGATAAGGGCTTTTGCCAAATAGCGTAAATGTGTAACTCATTGGTTTAACCAGTGCATGGTAGTAAAGATGTTGGACTTCTGATTGGAAGAACATTAGTTTACATCCCAGAACAACCAGAATACCACTCCTCATATGTATAAATGAGATGAATGGAAGTTGCTCTGGATAAAGGCATCAACAAACACTGTAAATGTAATCTAACACATTGAAAAAGCAGACTGAAAGTATGAACTCAGACATGAACGGTGCTGTCGATGAAGCAGAGAGACGGTCCTGTGCTGACCCCCACTACAAGCCATAAATAGTTAACATCAAGATCAACCATCCAGAGCGAGAAGTAACGTTGAACAATCTTCTGAATAGCGTCATTTCCAATGTTTGTGTGCTCAAAGAACAACATGGACGAATTCAATACCAAACACGGTAATGAAATAAATCCAGTGCACCAAATACAAACCCACTCTTTTCCCTGTTAGCATGAACTCTCATTACTGACTATAAACATCAATGAGGATTAACACCAAACCTAAATAGAGAGCTTTCTTTGCGTTTAATGTGAACAGTTCTCTGTGATTTCTCTTTTCTGTTGAAGCAGCACTTTGTCTTAAAGGAAGTTTGAGGCCTGTCCAGTTGTGTGTAGTTATGGGAGAGTTTTCACATGTACACTGTGCCCAAATCTGTGTGTATGGAGATATGGGTCAGGACGCCTCAGGGGACGTCATAAAAACACTCATTCAGACAATGGTCTCGTCCATGCATGTGTGTTGAACAGGAATATAGCTCACATAGAAAGCATTTACTTGTAGAATGTTTTTACTGGTAGTAGTTTAAAAGACTGATCCTGTGCTCACAAGGTTTGCCAATGCAAGCAGTTTTACTCAGGGGGGAAAATGCATCACAAATTTTGAAGAAAGTTTAAGCAAAATTAAGCATTCTTATGGACACAACAATCACAAAAGAAAAACCTCCACAAAACCCTGGATGGACTGGTTACAAGATACAATCAGAGGCACACTGATCTACAAGTTGCCAGTGTGTTTCCTTTGGCTTCTCTTTTCATTCAAAACCTTTAAGGAGTGCTTAAGGCATTGGTCTAGTGATCAGAAGGTTGTGAGTTTGAATCCCAGATCCACTAAGCTGCCACTGCTAGGCACCTGAGCAGCTTAAGCCTCAATTGCTCAGCTTAATAAACATGATAAATATTAGTTGTTGTCCAGTGTGAGGGTGATGTAAACAGTATCTGACGTTTCATCTGGGAAGAGTTCACACACTGTTCTTGGGATCAGCTCTGGATCCAACCTCCAGAAAAGAACAGCTGCTGAAGATGAATGAATGATTTTTCTTAACTAATCACATTTTTTTTCCATTTTATCTATTTCCAAACTAGAGCAGAAACACAAGATCACAAAATACAGTCAAGATATAAAAAGATTAACTTTTTAAATCATGGTTATAGTTTATTTCAAAAGATTCATGTTAACTAGTGATTAGTGATTAAAGGCCATGGTTTATAGAGCTGGTTATTGTAGCTGCAGCTGATGACTAATCACATAGCACTGTTTTTGCTAATAGGAATTGTCTAAATCTTGTGATGTGTGTTTTATTTTATTTTATTTTTTTATTACTTCATTTTTCTGTAGTTAATGTTGGAGACTATATCCAGGCTGTGTTGGACCGGAACCTGGCGGAGAACATCTCCCGAGTGCTTTATCCCAATGACAATGTAAGTTTACCTGGGAGTGATGAATGGACACCCTGATACAGGAGTGTTTACTTTATCTCACTCCACCCCACTAAAGTCAAAAGCCACCGAGAGCTAAGGAAATGGAGTGCAAGAGTGCTGTGGGCGAGTGTATTTGCACGTCTTCACTAGCAGGTTGCGTAGATATGTCCTAATAAGGACATGAGGTTTCAGTGTGGTAACTCGCCTTTAACCACAGTAGAGACTTCTGCTTATCTTAAACTCAGCATTATTCTAATTCATGCAGCTTTTCTTGTGTGTGCATGCGCATGTGTTGTGCCTGTCTATGTGCCACCTGTCTACATGAGTTTGTGTATAAATCCTTTTAAAAGCCAGACATGTCAGAAAAGCACCATAAATATGAGGCTCTGTACCAAAATTATAGCATATTTACAACTTGTGTGTGTGTGTGTGTGTGTGTGTGTGTGTTAGTTTTTTGAGGGTAAGGAGCTCCGTCTTAAGCAGGAGTATTTTGTGGTGGCAGCCACTCTACAGGACATCATCCGACGCTTTAAATCCTCCAAATTTGGCAGCAGGGACCAAGTGCGCACATCCATGGAAAACTTTCCAGAAAAGGTAAAGCAAACTTTTTAAAGCTGTATTTTTTTTTGTAAGTATAATGGAATAATTGAACCACATCACAGGTACCTTCGAGAAATCTTAACTTGCACCCTGGCTGTGTGACTGATCTTTGTATTTTCTTTATTTAATACCTCCATTTACATTTTTCTGGCCTTGACATTAGGTCCGTCTCCAACCAGAACACCCTCTCAGCTTTCCCCTTTATGGTAAAAGGCAGCTCTTGAGGCACACACTTTCAACAGAGGCAGATGTTTTTTTTTTGGTGTTTTCCTTACAGACAGAGGAGAGCTTTAAAAATTAAAAACTGCTTCTTTAAACCCTTCATTCCAAAAAAGGATCCAAACTCACAACCTATTAGTTTTGCTACCTGCTAACTTGTCAATCCCAGTTAGCTAACTGGCTAATAACACATATCTACATATCGAAGCAAAGCCACACCCACATCTGTATCTATGCTCCTCTGGCCACGCCTACTGAGTTGCATTCATTTCTTTATATGGGCTTAATGTTGTGTGTACATTTGCTTATTTAAACTGAAAGCCACACCTTTTTTTTTATTTAAAATGGCTAAATCTCTCATCATTTTGGTTTTCCTACAAATAAAATAAATCTCTTTTTCTCTCTCTCTCTCGCTTTTAAGGTAGCAATCCAGTTGAATGACACACACCCTGCTCTGGCCATTCCTGAGCTCATGAGGATCCTCCTGGATGTGGAGAAACTGTCCTGGGACAAGGTGAAGTTACAGAACACGACGCTTATGAGTCGCTGATGAGAAATTTTGAGCAAGTCATATGCTGTTATAAACGTGTGTGTGTGTGTGTGTGTGTGTGTGTGTGTGTGTGTAGGCATGGGAGATCACCACCAAGACGTGTGCGTACACGAACCATACGGTGCTCCCAGAAGCTCTGGAGCGCTGGCCTGTCTATATGTTTGAGAAACTTCTTCCCAGACACCTGCAGATCATCTATGAGATCAACCAGCGTCACCTCCATGTTAGTACACGCGCACACACACGAGCACACACACACACACACACACACACACACACACACACTCAGGCTGGGGCTACACCAAGTACATTAGAAATGTAAAATACTTCACAATGTTTTGTCATGTAACTGATGAAACGTCCTCTTTCTTAACAAAGTGTGAAATAAACTGTTTCTCCATCTTCTGCTCATCTGTCCATCTGTTATTCTGTGTCTTTTTCAGTCTGTCTTCCTTCCACAGACTCTGTCTATCCATAAGTTTACATTTTCTCTCTGTCTGCTTTCCGATTTCACTATCCATCACTCTGTCCATTTATCCATCTCTCCTTTTGTTCTGTGTCCATATATTGCTGCCTATCAGCCTTTCTATCTGTTCATCAGCCTCTTTGCTTTTCTATCTGCCAGTCAGTCCACCTATTTGTTTCCCTATTAGTCTATTTGTCTATCCTTTTGTTTTCTTATCTTGCTCTCTCTTTCTTCCTTCTGTCTGTCCAGCCTTCTCCCTGTCTGTCTCTTTCTGTTACTTCCTTAGTCCCTCTTCCCTAAATCTGTATGTGTGTCCTTTCTTCTCTGTCTGTCTTTAAATTTTGCTTTACCTTCTATCTCTTTGTGAATCCTGTCCATCTGTCTGTCCTTGATGACATTATGTTGTGGAATGAATTTATAATCACAGAAAACAGCAGCCCTGTATCCAGGGGACACGGATCGTCTCCGCAGGATGTCTCTGATTGAGGAGGGCGATCCCAAGAGAATAAACATGGCTCATCTGTGTGTGGTGGGATCGCACGCCGTCAACGGAGTCGCTCGCATCCACTCTGAAATCGTCAAAACTACAGTGTGAGTGTGGAAGAAAATGAACTTGCTTCATCTTTAATCTGGTGTTGAAGTACTGTAGGTACATGGCTGAGCTCTAAATCTGAAGTTTTTATTTTTCTCTGAAGTTTTAAAGACTTCTGCGACATCGAGCCAGAGAAGTTTCAGAACAAGACGAACGGCATCACCCCCCGGCGCTGGCTCCTGCTCTGTAACCCCGGCCTGGCTGAGGTCATCGCTGAGGTAAAGCTCGCTGAGGGCTTTTTGTGGTTTAAAGTGCAAAAGAGGTCTGAATCAGTGTCTTTGTTCTCTGAGTTTCCTGCAAC